>NC_057798.1:129084409-129282428 GCF_018294505.1 Triticum aestivum
GTGGCATTTCTTTTAAAGCCCTTTCTGTGATGTCGCCCCGACATCCGACTGTGGTATTTCTTTTAAAGCCCTTTTTGTGGTGTCGCTAAGACGCCCGACTGTGGCATCATTTCCTTATATTTATTTGTTCACCTTTCGAGGTGTCGCTTCAGACACCCGATCGGTGGTTATTTATGCTCTGTTGGGATATCAGGAGGACTACCGCCGTTTTCCTTTACTTACCTTGTTATGCTAATTTTTGAATGTACATTGGTGAATTATTCATGACGCATCCATGCATGCATTTGTTATATCTTACGTCCGAACTGTCTTGCGAGTACTTTCAAAGTACTCACTAGCTTGTTGATTTGGCCAGATGCTGACGAAGGCGATCTCATGGATGAAGAGTTTGATAGCGAGTCCGACACCTAGAGGAGTCCCAGTCAGTCTCGTGCAACCCTGGATTTGGTCACTATTTTATATCCGCTTCCGCTACCAAATAAATTCATCGAGCCTCACCTCGACGCTTGATGAGATGACAGACTTAGAGTCTTGTATTTCTCTCCCCGCTGTGTTTTTCCACCACCGCCCTATCCTCGAGTCAGTAGTATGTCTCCACACCATTGTGTCATGTCCGCCATTATGTATAATTATTGGCGTGCTTGTAATAATTTGGTTGAGCAACCATAGTTCGACCCTGTAATATATTTTATGCTACTGGCTTATTGTATCAAGAATTTGTCTACCAGTGAGGAGGATTTCTCTCATACTGGACTCAAAAGATTGGTTTCTCAATAAATATTTTTATTGGAAAACCGGTCGTGACAAGCTTGGTACCAGAGCCAGGCTGACTGTAGGAAGCCACTAGGTGCTATCGCTAATTGGTTATTAGTATGATAGAGCTAATTTATATTTTTGCAATTGTAGTCATTTTCTGTCAGTCAGCATAAATTTATGATCTGACCATGCAGAATTTGTGCCTACTTTTGTAGATGGCCGACAACAGCTGCGAGTCTCAGACCTTCGCCAACGTGCCCGATGGGTTCGTCAAGCTTCTTTCCTTCATCGTTCAGGTCGCGATGGGGCCATCTGTGTGCCCAGTCTTCACACTCTGCCAGCACCGAGTCAACGACAGTCTGACCATGCACCAGGCCGCGGTGCAGTTCAAGGGAGGGCGTGGTGAGTTACGCCGCTTCCGGTTCGTGGGAAGAGCCATGCCTACGGAGAGGCATGCTATGTAGATGGCAGCCCGCGAGGCGATAGCTCGTCTCAGGGATGTCCTCCCCGTGATGAAGACTCGTCGCTACCGCTATCTCCCATGCCATGTGCCATACACCTGTCACTATGCATACTCCTGCCCCAGAGGAGAACGCGACGAGGCTTTTGAGATGCTCATTGAGTATCTCCGGGCCCTGGAGGCAGCCTTCGACAACCTGGTGGACGACTTCGTAGCTACCCGCATGGACTCAGTTCATGGCTGTGCTGCCAACATGAGGGAGCTCCTACCCATCGCACCGCCACTGACTTTTGTCTCGTCATCAACATCTTTTACGCCTACTCGTCGTCTGCCTTCTACCGAAGAATTCAACCAAGTCATTGCGCCCACTCCAGCGCGCACTGCACCACCCTTCGCGCCCACTCCTGTACGTGTTGCTCCGCCCCTGGCAACCGCTCCGTCCACTCTGCGCAACACTACACGTATGGAGCCTATTAATGAGGAGGAAGTTGAGTCCCCAACCTCGCCACGCCTCGCCCTCGGCAGGGCAAAGGAGGTCGTCAACATTTCTGCCTGAGTACGCCTAGCTGCCATGTAATGTACCGCTTTGTAAGATATGTACATAGGTTGTGGGAAGTAGCCTGTTTGTGCATCATGTAGGATCTGGAGAAGTGCACTAGCCTAAATAACATGTCAGGATTTTGTACGCATGTCCTGAGTGATGTATTGTATAATTACCGCTCGCGTGTAAGATATGTAATGAGCAGTCCTTCTCCGTGCGCAAGTTGATTTGTTTTTCTTAAGTAAGCTGAGTTATTTAATTTTATTTGCCAGCTTTATGCATTTATGGATTTGTTTTTGCGACTCTTTCCGCTTTTCTTATGAGTTTTACAAAAATATTTCCCCAGAGTGAAAAATGTCTCGTCCTTGGACTCGCTCCATGCCAACTCCACCAGAGGAAAATTATGATGCACAACCCAGCAACGAGTTCACTCAGGGACAGTCAAGCCAACAGGGCAGTGAATCGGCACTTTCACAAATGTGCCGCCTTTATGAGCAGAGTCAGCAACAACATCGGGAAATGATGAACCAAGTCATCAACATGGGAAATCACCATGGACAGTATCAGCAGCATTCCAAGTTATCTGAGCTACAGAAGACACGTCCTCAAACATTTTCTCACACTGACAAACCTCTTGAAGCCGAGGACTGGCTTCGAGATATGGAGAGAAAATTAATTATTGCAAAATGTTCAGACCCCGAGAAGGTATTATATGCTCCGCACTATCTCACAGGAGCAGCCGCATCGTGGTGGGAGAATTTTCTGCACATGCATCCCAACGAAAATGACATAACCTGGGATGATTTCAAGGAAGGTTTCCGTGGTGCACACATTCCTAAGAGTATTATGAAAATCAAGAAGAGAGAGTTCGATGACCTCAAACAAAGGAACATGACAGTGTCAGATTACAACAGTCAATTTACTCTATTGTCCCGCTACGCCAATGAAGAGCGTATGACTGAAATCAAGAAGATGGAGAAATTCCTTGACGGTCTGGCGCCCGCGCTTAAATGCCAACTGGTCGTGCACACTTTTCCTGATTTTAAAACACTGGTGGACAAAGCCATTACTCTGGAAAATGAGAGACGCAGTCTGGAAGATATCCGCAAGCGAAAAAGGGACCAGACTAATCATGCTCGCAATCACCGAAGCAAGACAGATTTTCAAAAGGGTGGGACACACAAATCCTCATCCAATGTCTCACGCCCAATCAAGAATTTTCATGCAAGGGACAAGGAATTCACCTATCGCCCCGGCGTTACTTGTTACGCTTGTGGAGAAGAAGGGCACTATGCCAAACAGTGCCCCAAGCCAAGGAATTCAACCCCAAAGCCGAACAACGGCGGCAACAATTCCGCGCCCAAGCGAAACAATTTCAATCCCAACAATAACCACAGGAAGGGTCATCTGAACCACGTAACCAAAGAGGAGGCACAAAATGCTCCGGATATCGTACTCGGTACGTTTCCTGTCAACACAATACCTGCAATGGTTTTGTTTGATTCTGGAGCTTCTCACTCTTTCATTTCGAAAAGTTTTGCTTTGCAAAATAATTTTTCGATGCTTCCTTTGGAGAAATCCATGATCATCAAGTCCCCTGGGATTCAGCAAGTTACTCAGAATTACTGTCAGAATGTGGTCATTGAGTTCGAAGGATTGGAGTTTCACGCAAATCTTATTGTGTTGGAAAATAAAGGACTGGATGTCATCCTAGGGATGGATTGGCTAACCACCAATAAGGGTTTTATCGACTGTTTCAACAGGACCGTAATTCTCACACACCACCAAGGGAAGACAATAAGAGTATCAGCCAAGGAAGGAAAAATACCCCGGCAACCGAGATTAAATAAGGTGGACGTTTCTGAGCTAAACAAGGTTCCAGTAGTGTGTGAATTTCCAGATGTATTCCCTGAAGAGCTACCAGGCATGCCACCAGACCGAGAAATAGAATTCCGCATTGAGCTAGCACCAGGAACCACCCCCATATACAAGAAACCATACAGAATGGCACCATCCGAGTTGATCGAGTTGAAGAAGCAAATAAAGGAATTACTGGAAAAGGATACATTCGAGCCAGCTCCTCACCTTGGGGATCACCAATTTTATTTGCCAAAAAGAAGGATGGAACGCTGAGATTGTGTATTGACTATCGAGCACTTAACATGGTCACAGTCAAAAACAAATACCCGATGCCAAGGATAAACGATTTGTTTGATCAACTCGCTCAGGCCAAGGTATTCTCAAAAATTGACTTAAGGTCAGGATACCATCAATTGAAGGTACGAACGGAAGATATCCCCAAAACAGCCTTCACCTCCAGATATGGACTGTACGAGTTCACAGTGATGCCATTTGGATTAACTAACGCCCCAGCATATTTTGTTCACCTCATGAACAAAGTATTTATGAAGTTTATGGACAAGTTCGTCGTGGTATTCATCGACGATATTCTGGTATACTCCAAGACACCAGAAGAGCACGCAGAACATCTCAGGATTGTGCTAGGAGAGCTAAGAAAACACCAATTGTATGCCAAGTTCAGCAAGTGCGAATTTTGGCTAAGACAAGTAGGCTTTCTAGGCCACGTGCTGACCCAAGACGGTATCGCAGTGGACCCAGAGAAAGTCAAGGCCGTACTTGGCTGGAAGTCACCAGCCAGCGTAACGGACATACGGAGTTTCTTGGGAATGGCAGGATATTACCGCAGATTTATTGAAGGATTTTCCACCATAGCCAAGCCTATGACACAGTTGCTCAAGAAAGATAAGAAGTTTGAATGGACAGAAGCCTGCGAGAAAAGTTTCCAAGAGCTAAAGCGGAAGTTAACGACAGCACCGGTATTAATTGTACCCGACATACACAAGAATTTTGAAGTATATTGTGACGCGTCCAGAAAGGGTCTCGGATGCGTGTTGATGCAGGAAGGCAAGGTTGTCGCCTACGCTTCAAGGCAACTTCGCAAGCATGAGGAAAATTATCCCACTCATGACTTAGAAATGGCAGCAGTTATTCATGCACTCAAGGAATGGAGGCATTTCTTACTTGGGAATCGATGTGAAATATATACGGATCACAAAAGTCTCAAATATATTTTCACGCAGCCAGAACTAAATTTACGGCAACGACGCTGGTTGGAATTGGTAAAGGATTATGATGTTGGTATCCATTACCATCCAGGGAAAGCAAATGTAGTGGCCGATGCCCTTAGTCGGAACCCCAGCTCCGACGAAAACAATCTGCACAGCTTGAGGCCCGAATTCCAACAAGAATTTGCCAAGCTCAACTTGATAATGGTAGCAGAAGGCACCATATCAAACTTGGAAATACAACCCAACCTTGTGGAGAAAATTAAAGAAGCTCAGCCCGGTCACACCAGCATCGAAGGCATCAAAAGAAAGTTGAGTATGGGCAAGGCCTCGGAATTCGTCATAGACAATGAAGGAATATTATGGTACGGAGAAAGGCTCTGCGTGCCAAACATAGAAGACCTTAAACAGCAAATTTTAGCTGAAGCACACACCACTCCATATTCAATCCACCCTGGAGGAACCAAAATGTATAAGGATATTCAGGAAAGATTTTGGTGGCACGGTATGAAGAGGGACATAGCCACCTTCATTGCATGTTGCGACTCATGTCAACGCATAAAAGCTGAGCATCAGAGACCAGCCGGACTACTGCAACCTAACAAAATACCTGAGTGGAAATGGGATGAAATAGGGATGGATTTTATTGTCGGACTACCTCGGTCACGACACGGGAATGATGCCATATGGGTCATCACTGACAGGTTGACCAAAGTGGCACACTTTATTCCAGTGAAGACAACCTACAACACTCAGAGGCTTGCCAGGATTTATCTTTCCCGCATAGTTTGTCTGCACGGTGTCCCGAAGACTATAATATCCGACAGAGGCACTCAGTTCGTCTCAAGATTTTGGGAGCATTTACAACAGGCTCTGGGAACCCAACTAGCCTTCAGTACCGCATACCACCCACAGACTGATGGACAGACTGAACGCGTAAACCAGGTTTTAGAAGACATGCTGAGAGCATGTGTCCTCACATATGGAACCAGTTGGGAAGAAAGCCTGCCATACGCCGAGTTCGCGTATAACAATAGCTACCAGGCCAGCCTACAAATGGCACCATTTGAGGCTTTATACGGACGAAGATGTCGTACCCCGTTAAATTGGTCAGAGACCGGAGACAGCCGCATCTTCGGACCAGACATGCTCAGAGAAGCCGAGGAAAAGGTCAAGCTAATCAGAGACCGACTTAAGACCGCTCAAAGTCGACAGAAGAGTTATTATGATCAGAAACATCGTAGGGTCAGCTTCGAACCCGGTGAGTTCGTATACCTGAGAGTATCCCCTATGAGAGGACTGCAACGGTTTAAGATTAAAGGAAAGTTAGCACCAAGATTCATTGGACCATTCTGCATAGTGGCACGAAGAGGCACTGTAGCCTACCAGCTAGACTTACCCGAAGACTTGTCCGACATTCACGACGTGTTCCACGTCTCTCAATTAAGGAAGTGCGTAAGCAACCCAGAGAAACAAGTATCCCATGAAAACATTGACGTGCAGCCAGACCTCACTTATCGGGAACGTCCCGTAAGAATATTAGAGGAGTCTGAAAGGAGGACCCGACAGAAGACCATCAAGTTTTTCAAAGTCCAGTGGAGCAATCACACCGACAGTGAAGCAACTTGGGAAAGCGAGGATTTTCTTCGGACAGAGCATCCACACTTATTTAAGGATCAGCTGAAATCTCGGGGACGAGATTTTTCCTAAGGGGGTAGGTGTTGTGACACTCCAAAATTTTAATTTGGTTTTTATCAAAAACTTTGTGGTTTTTTGAAAAGAGGCCATTTAAATTTTCTTTCAGAAAACCTTCCTCTTAAAAACTTCCTTTGCTTTGGCAAGGATTTTATTTTTTTCAAACTTTGGTGTTTGATCTTTTGAAACTTCTTCTCTATTGGTTCCCTCTCAAATTCATTTTGGGAGTTTAATCTTTTTCTTTTAAAATGAAACTCTATGAAAATTTGGGATTTTCATATCTTGGAAACCACCCATGACTTGGCATTTTTGCCCATGTGGTAAAACCCCTCCAAAACCTCCCCTACACCTTGTGATCAACCTAAGTTCTCTGTCCCAACTAATCCAAGCAAGTTTTGGATTTTATTCTAATTATTTTTCCTCTCAAATCAATTCTGAAAATTATTTGGAGCCTGAGTGATTTTCAAAGCAAGTACCCTTTGCCTTTGAGTTTTTATCCCAAACCAACTCTCCTGGATAGTCCTTTGTACCCACAACCCAGAACCATCTTGATCCACTCCTCCTCTTTTCAAATTTTTCAAAATTCAGTCTCTGCAAGTTTGGACCAGATTTGCCAAATTTGATGAAATTCATATCTACACTCCTCCAAAAATTCCACCAAAAATCATGGCAGCCTACTGGAGCAATGAGAAGCCACTCCACCAAAAATCAGCTCAAGGAAAAATCCCAGAGGCCTAAAACATTCTGTCGAACACCTGAGCTGCACTGTTCCTTTGCAAATTCAGAAAATTCAGACTTCAGTGTCATTTTTCGTTCGTCAGCTTCACTCACGCGTTCACAGTGCACTTGGCACGTTCCTCGCCGCCCTCTCCTACTGTCTGGAGCACCACACGCGCACTGGCCTCTTCCTGGCGTCGGTGGCACGCTGGCCCGCCCTCGCCGGCGTCTTCTGCGGCGTCGGGACCTCCCGTGGCGGCCGACAGGGGACAAGAACGGCGGCTCAACGCCGTTCGGCGCCCATCGCCCCTCTGCTCTCCGCGTGGCCTCATGCGTGCCAGCGCACGCCCGTGGCACCGTCCCGTGGCCGGCAAGCACGGAACGTGCGCTCCCTGCCGCCGACGGGCCGCGCCCCCCGTTCTGTCGAACTCCCCAAGCACCAAACCCAGCCCGTTAGCACCTAAATGGACCGGTGGACCTCAACGACGATGCCCAAGCCCCTAATCCCCTGCACACCACGGCACCGCCGTAATCACTCGCCGGAGATCCCGTTCACGGCAACCGCCTCGGGCCGCCTATAAAAAGGGCCCCCGAGCTCACCCTCGTGCACGCATCATCCCCTCCTCACCAACACCCGCCAGGCCACTAGGAGGACCTCGAGGAGGTCTCCTCCCCAACTCCGGCCGCCCCGATCCGCCTCGGCCTCCACGATTCGCTCCGGTGAGGCCATCTCCGGCGCCCAAACCCGTCCGTTACCCTCTCTAGCTACCAGGAGCCTAACCCCCTCTTCAATTTGACCTCTGCAGCCCTCTCCGACGAGTCCCTCGACCACCCGAGCCGCCGTCCGCCGGAGCAAAGCTCGCCGTCGACGTGGTACTCGCCGGCGACCACCACCACCACCAACCGACGCGGAATGGCGCCCTGAGCACGGAGGTACCCTCCGATCCCCCTGCCTCGCCGTGGATCGCCGCCGGCGACCACCGCGGCTCTCGGGCGCCGACGAGCTTCGTTCCCCCCCTTTTTGAAAGTTCAAACCTGACGTGTGGGACCCCACCATCAGCCTCTCTGCTCTCTCTGTTGAAACGTTTTCTGGAAGCGCCTTCGGGCAAATACGTTTTCCCTTTGGGCTGGCGTAGTTTCTGCCGAAGCGTTTTCTGTTTTTATAAGCTAGCCCCTGGAAATCTTCTGTTTCATTACAGATGAGTCCCTGGGCAAAAACCCTTATAACTTTTCAACAGAGAAGTATTTTTGATTGATTCTTTTTCTGTTCTCTTTAAAATTTTCTCTAGTTTTTTATCAGGTTTATTTGAAAAATATTTGAAATACCTTTTGTGCACTCCTTGGTATTTACGATAGCGCATATATTTTCTTTATACCGTAGATACCGAAGGAGGTGACGGAGCCGCGAACTTCACCGAGCTAGGCTCCGACTACTCTGAACCAGGCAAGCATGTTTGAACTTTTGATATGATGAGTGTCTTGGCATGTTTTGCATTTAGTTAGTTTCATGGCATGTTGAGAAGCATATCGATGAACGTTATTTTATGCGATAATGAGGTAAGTGAGTTCGATGATCCATAAGTGGATGGATGTGAGTATGAATGGCCATGTGTTGGCATGAGGATGGGTGAGATGGCAGTGTCGTAGCATGCCAGTCTTATGCCAGACTATGTGACTTCAGTGTCAAACCGTATCGGTCCAGTTCCTCTCATTTCCTTCCCTGTACTACCACATGTTTTCCGCAAGGAATATGGTTTAGTAAGTTGCAAACCGCTTTTCTGGTACACACCAAAAGGAGAGGCCGTGATGATGGTTCCATGGCCCTGGATTAAAGCCAGTCATCCGGTCAGGGGGCATGGGTGTTTCCGGTTGGGACCGAGAGGGGGGCACCCCTTAGAGCGCGCGTATATAAATTTGATCCCATGCTATTCGAGATTGTGATCTCCCCGTCTCAAAAGTTTTTCTTGGACGATGTCTAGGGTGATTCCTAGCATCGAGAGGTAGGATGGGTGTGTACTGGTTAGCTGTGTTTTCTTCCGAAATACCGTAAACGGAACTAGTCCTTCGTGACTACGGAAATCCGTTGGCTGTGGGAAAATTTTGTACAAACTCTGCAGAGTCATATATTCCTCCAAATCATCTATTCCATGTCCAGATTCGATATTATCTTATCCTAATCAAATGTCAGTTTTGATGGCAGAGACTCCGGTGATTCGCATGAGTGCTAATTCCGGTTAAATGATTATTCCTGTGGATGGACTAACCCATTTATTCTCATGAATTAAATGTTTATTATGAGTATATTTACTTGTGAATCAAAGCCCTTTCTGCGATGTCGCTCAGACGTCCGACTGTGGCATTTTTCTTTTTTAAAGCCCTTTATGTGATGTCGCCCCGACGTCCGACTGTGGCATTTCTTTTAAAGCCCTTTCTGTGATGTCGCCCCGACGTCCGACTGTGGCATTTCTTTTAAAGCCCTTTCTGTGATGTCGCCCCGACGTCCGACTGTGGCATTTCTTTTAAAGCCCTTTCTGTGATGTCGCCCCGACGTCCGACTGTGGCATTTCTTTTAAAGCCCTTTCTGTGATGTCGCCCCGACGTCCGACTGTGGCATTTCTTTTAAAGCCCTTTCTGTGATGTCGCCCCGACATCCGACTGTGGTATTTCTTTTAAAGCCCTTTATGTGGTGTCGCTAAGACGCCCGACTGTGGCATCATTTCCTTATATTTATTTGTTCACCTTTCGAGGCGTCGCTTCAGACACCCGATCGGTAGTTATTTATGTTCTGTTGGGATTTCAGGCGGACTACCGCCGTTTCCCTTTTACTTACCTTGTTATGCTAATTTTTGAATGTACATTGGTGAATTATTCATGACGCATCCATGCATGCATTTGTTATATCTTACGTCCGAACTGTCTTGCGAGTACTTTCAAAGTACTCACTGGCTTGTTGATTTGGCCAGATGCTGACGAAGGCGATCTCATGGATGAAGAGTTTGATAGCGAGTCCGACACCTAGAGGAGTCCCAGTCAGTCTCGTGCGACCCTGGATTTGGTCACTGTTTTATATCCGCTTCCGCTACCAAATAAATTCATCGAGCCTCACCTCGACGCTCGATGAGATGACAGACTTAGAGTCTTGTATTTCTCTCCCCGCTGTGTTTTCCACCACCGCCCTATCCTCGAGTCAGTAGTATGCCTCCACACCACTGTGTCATGTCCGCCATTATGTATAATTATTGGCGTGCTTGTAATAATTTGGTTGAGCAACCGTAGTTCGACCCTGTAATATATTTTATGCTACTGGCTTATTGTATCAAGAATTTGTCTACCAATGAGGAGGATTTCTCTCATACTGGACTCAAAAGATTGGTTTCTCAATAAATATTTTTATTGGAAAACCGGTCGTGACATCCGGTAACCCCCCGGTGTTCCGGTAAAATCCCGATTTCACCCGGAACCTTTCCGATGTCCAAACATAGGCTTCCAATATATCAATCTTTATGTCTCGACCATTTCGAGACTCCTCGTCATGTCCGTGATCACATCCGGGACTCGAAAAAACTTCGGTACATCAAAACTTATAAACTCATAATAAAACTGTCATCGTAACGTTAAGCCTGCGGACCCTACGGGTTCGAGAACTATGTAGACATGACCTTGAACCATTCTCGGTCAATAACCAATAGCGGAACCTAGATGCCCATATTGGTTCCTACATATTCTACGAAGATCTTTATCGGTCAAACCGCATAACAACATACGTTGTTCCCTTTGTCATCGGTATGTTACTTGCCCGAGATTTGATCGTCGGTATCTAATACCTAGTTCAATCTCGTTACTGGCAAGTCTCTTTACTCGTTATGTAACACATCATCTTATAACTAACTCATTAGTTACAATGCTTGCAAGGCTTAGATGATGAGTATTACCGAGAGGGCCCAGAGATACCTCTCCGACAATCGGAGTGACAAAACCTAATCTTGAATTATGCCAACCCAACATGTACCTTCGGAAACACCTATAGAGCACCTTTATAATCACCCAGTTACGTTGTGATGTTTGGTGGCACACAAAGTGTTCTTCCGGTAAATGTGAGTTGCACAATCTCATAGTTGCAGGAACTTTGTATAAGTCATGAAGAAAGCAATAGCAACATACTAAACGATCAAGTGCTAGGCTAACGGAATGGGTCATGTCAATCACATCATTCTTCTAATGATGTGATCCCATTAATCAAATGACAACACATGTCTATGGTTAGGAAACATAACCATCTTTGATTAATGAGCTAGTCAAGTAGAGGCATACTAGTGACTATATGTTTGTCTATGTATTCACACATGTATCATGTTTCCGGTTAATACAATTCTAGCATGAATAATAAACATTTATCATGATATGAGGAAATAAATAATAACTTTATTATTGCCTCTAGGGCATATTTCCTTCAGTCTCCCACTTGCACTAGAGTCAATAATCCAGATTACATAGTAATGATTCTAACACCCATGGAGTCTTGGTGTTGATCATGTTTTGCTCGTGAGAGAGGCTTAGTCAACGGGTCTGCAACATTCAGATCCGTATGTATTTTGCAAATCTCTATGTCTCCCACTTGGACTTGGTCCCAAATGGAATTGAAGCGTCTCTTGATGTGCTTGGTCCTCTTGTGAAATCTCGATTCCTTTGCCAAGGCAATTGCACCAGTATTGTCACAGAAGATCTTCATTGGTCCCGATGCACTAGGTATGACACCTAGATCGGAAATGAACTCCTTCATCCAGACTCCTTCATTTGCTGCTTCCGAAGCAGCTATGTACTCCGCTTCACATGTAGATCCTGCTACGATGCTTTGTTTAGAACTGCACCAACTTACAGCTCCACCGTTTAATAAAAACACGTATCCGGTTTGCGATTTAGAATCGTCTGGATCAGTGTCAAAGCTTGCATCGACGTAACCGTTTACGACTAGCTCTTTGTCACCTCCATATACGAGAAACATATCCTTAGTCCTTTTCAGGTATTTTAGGATGTTCTTGACTGCTGTCCAGTGATCCACTCCTGGATTACTTTGGTACCTTCCTGCTAAGCTTATTGCTAAGCATACGTCAGGTCTGGTACACAGCATTGCATACATGATAGAGCCTATGGCTGAAGCATAGGGAACATTTTTCATTTTCTCTCTATCTTCTGCTGTGGTCGGGCATTGAGTTTAACTCAACTTCACACCTTGTAGCACAGGCAAGAATCCTTTCTTTGCCTGATCCATTTTGAAATTTTTCAAAATTTTGTCAAGGTATGTGCTTTGTGAAAGTCCTATTAAGCGTCTTGATCTATCTCTATAGATCTTGATGCCCAATATGTAAGCAGCTTCACCGAGGTCTTTCATTGAAAAACTTTTATTCAAGTATCCCTTTATGCTATCCAGAAATTCTATATCATTTCCAATTAATAATATGTCATCTACATATAAAATTAGAAATGCTACAGAGCTCCCACTCACTTTCTTGTAAATACAGGCTTCTCCAAAAGTCTGTATAAAACCATATGCTTTGATCACACTATCAAAGCGTTTATTCCAACTCCGAGATGCTTGCACCAGTCCATAAATGGAACGCTGGAGCTTGCACACTTTGTCAGCACCTTTTGGATCAACAAAACCTTCCGGCTGCATCATATACAACTCTTCTTCTAGAAATCCATTCAAGAATGCAGTCTTGACATCCATTTGCCAAATTTCATAATCATGAAATGCAGCAATAGCTAACATGATTCGGACGGACTTAAGCATCGCTACGGGTGAGAAAGTCTCATCGTAGTCAACCCCTTGAACTTGTCGAAAACCTTTTGCAACAAGTCGAGCTTTATAGACAGTTATATTACCATCAGCGTCAGTCTTCTTCTTAAAGATCCATTTATTCTCAATGGCTTGCCGATCATCGGTCAAGTCAACCAAAGTCCATACTTTGTTTTCATACATGGATCCCATCTCAGATTTCATGGCTTCTAGCCATTTTGCGGAATCTGGGCTCATCATCGCTTCCTCATAGTTCGTAGGTTCATCATGGTCAAGTAACATGACTTCCAGAATAGGATTACCATACCACTCTGGTGCGGATCTTACTCTGGTAGACCTACGAGGTTCAGTAGAAACTTGATCTGAAGTTTCATGATCATTATCATTAGCTTCCTCACTAATTGGTGTAGTTGTCACAGGAACCGATTCTCGTGATGAACTACTTTCCAATAAGGGAGTAGATACAGTTATCTCATCAAGTTCTACTTTCCTCCCACTCACTTCTTTCGAGAGAAACTCCTTCTCAAAAAAAGGATCCATTCTTAGCAACGAATGTCTTGCCTTCGGATCTATGATAGAAGGTGTACCCAATAGTCTCTTTTGGGTATCCTATGAAGACACATTTCTCCGATTTAGGTTCGATCTTATCTGGTTGAAGTTTCTTCACATAAGCATCGCAACCCCAAACATTAAGAAACGACAACTTTGGTTTCTTGCCAAACCATAGTTCATAAGGCGTCGTCTCAACGGATTTTGATGGTGCCCTATTTAACGTGAATGCGGCCGTCTCTAAAGCATAACCCCAAAATGATAGCGGTAAATCAGTAAGAGACATCATAGATCGCACCATATCCAGTAAAGTACGATTACGACGTTCGGATACACCATTTCGTTGTGGTGTTCCAGGTGGCGTGAGTTGCGAAACTATTCCACATTGCTTCAAGTGTAGGCCAAACTCATAACTCAAATATTCTCCTCCACGATCAGATCGTAGAAATTTTATTTTCTTGTTACGATGATTTTCCACTTCACTCTGAAATTCTTTGAACTTTTCAAATGTTTCAGACTTGTGTTTCATCAAGTAGATATACCCATATCTGCTCAAATCATCTGTGAAGGTGAGAAAATAACGATACCCGCCGCGAGCCTCAACATTCATTGGGCCACAAACATCAGTATGTATGATTTCCAATAAATCAGTTGCTCGCTCCATAGTTCCGGAGAACGACGTTTTAGTCATCTTGCCCATAAGGCACGGTTCGCAAGTACCAAGTGATTCATAATCAAGTGATTCCAAAAGTACATCAGTATGGAGTTTCTTCATGCGCTTTACACCGATATGACCCAAATGGCAGTGCCACAAATAAGTTGCACTATCATTATTAACTCTACATCTTTTGGTTTCAACACTATGAATATGTGTATTACTACTATCGAGATTTAATAAAAATAGACCACTCTTCAAGGGTGCATGACCATAAAAGATATTACTCATATAAATAGAACAACCATTATTCTCTGATTTAAATGAATAACCGTCTCGCATCAAACAAGATCCAAATATAATGTTCATGCTCAATGCTGGCACCAAATAACAATTATTCAGGTCTAAAACTAATCCCGAAGGTAGATGTAGAGGTAGCGTGCCGACCGCGATCACATCGACTTTGGAACCGTTTCCCACGCGCATCGTCACCTCGTCCTTGGCCAGTGCTCGTTTATTCCGTAGTCCCTGTTTCGAGTTGCAAATATTAGCAACAGAACCAGTATCAAATACCCAGGTGCTACTACGAGCTCTAGTTAGGTACACATCAATAACATGTATATCACATATACCTTTGTTCACTTTGCCATCCTTCTTATCCGCCAAATACTTGGGGCAGTTCCGCTTCTAGTGACCAGTCTGCTTGCAGTAGAAGCACTCAGTTTCAGGCTTAGGTCTAGACTTGGGTTTCTTCTCTTGAGCAGCAACTTGCTTGCTGTTCTTCTTGAAGTTCCCCTTCTTCTTCCCTTTGCCCTTTTTCTTGAAACTAGTGGTCTTGTTGACCATCAACACTTGATGCTCCTTCTTGATTTCTACCTCTGCAGCTTTTAGCATTGCGAAGAGCTCGGGAATAGTCTTGTTCATCCCTTGCATATTATAGTTCATCACAAAGCTCTTGTAGCTTGGTGGCAGTGATTGGAGAATTCTGTCAATGACGCTATCATCCGGAAGATTAACTCCCAGTTGAATCAAGTGATTATTATACCCAGACATTTTGAGTATATGCTCACTAACAGAACTATTCTCCTCCATTTTGCAGCTGTAGAACTTATTGTAGACTTCATATCTCTCAATCCGGGCATTTGCTTGAAATATTAACTTCAACTCCTGGAACATCTCATATGCTCCATGACGTTCAAAACGTCGTTGAAGACCCGGTTCTAAGCTGTAAAGCATGGCACACAGAACTATAGAGTAGTCATCAACTTTGCTCCACCAGACGTTCTTAACATCGTCAGTTGCATCAGCAGCAGGCCTGGCACCCAGCGGTGCTTCCAGGACGTAACTTTTCTGTGCAGCAATGAGGATAATCCTCAGGTTACGGACCCAGTCCATGTAATTGCTACCATCATCTTTCAACTTTGCTTTCTCAAGGAACGCATTAAAATTCAACGGAACAATAGCACGAGCCATCTATCTACAAACAAACATAGACAAGCAAAATACTATCAGGTACTAAGTTCATGATAAATTTAGGTTCAATTAATCATATTACTTAAGAACTCCCACTTAGATAGACATCTCTCTAGTCATCTAAGTGATCACGTGATCCAAATCAACTAAACCATAACCGATCATCACGTGAGATGGAGTAGTTTTCAATGGTGAACATCATTATGTTGATCATATCTACTATATGATTCACGCTCGACCTTTCAGTCTCCGTGTTCCGAGGCCATATCTGCATATGCTAGGCTCGTCAAGTTTAACCTGAGTATTCTATGTGTGCAAAACTGTCTTGCACCCGTTGTAGATGGACGTAGAGCTTATCACACCCGATCATCACGTGGTGTCTGGGCACGACGAACTTTGGCAGCGGTGCATACTCAGGGATAACACTTCTTGATAATTTTAGTGAGAGATCATCTTAAAATGCTACCGTCAATCAAAGCAAGATAAGATGCATAAAGGATAAACATCACATGCAATCAATATAAGTGATATGATATGGCCATCATCATCTTGTGCTTGTGATCTCCATCTCCGAAGCACCGTCATGATCACCAGCGTCACCGGCGCGACACCTTGATCTTCATCGTAGGATCGTTGTCATCTCGCCAACTATTGCTTCTACGACTATCGCTACCGCTTAGTGATAAAGTAAAGCAATTACAGGGCGTTTGCATTTCATACAATAAAGCGACAACCATATGGCTCCTGCCAGTTGCCGATAACTTCGGTTACAAAACATGATCATCTCATACAATAAAATATAGCATCACGTCTTGACCATATCACATCACAACATGCCCTGCAAAAACAAGTTAGACGTCCTCTACTTTGTTGTTGCAAGTTTTACGTAGCTGCTACGGGCTTAGCAAGAACCGTTCTTACCTACGCATCAAAAACCACAACGATAGTTTGTCAAGTTGGTGCTGTTTTAACCTTCGCAAGGACCGGGCGTAGCCACACTCGATTCAGCTAAAATGAGAGAGACATACACCCGCCGGTCACCTTTAAGCAACGAGTGCTCATAGCGGTGAAACCAGTCTCGCGTAAGCGTATGCGTAATGTCGGTCCGGGCCGCTTCATCTCACAACACCGCCGAACCAAAGTATGACATGCTGGTAAGCAGTATGACTTATATCGCCCACAACTCACTTGTGTTCTACTCGTGCATATGACATCTACGCATAAAACCAGGCTCGGATGCCACTGTTGGAGAACGTAGTAATTTCAAAATTTTCCTACACACACGCAAGATCATGGTGATGGCATAGCAACGAGAGGGGAGAGTGTTCGTCCATGTACCCTCGTAGACCGTAAGCAGAAGCGTTATGACAACGCGGTTGATGTAGTCGTACGTCTTCACGATCCAACCGATCCAAGCACCGAATGTACGGCACCTTCGAGTTCAGCACACATTCAGCTCGATGACGATCCCCGGGCTCCGATCTAGCAAAACTTCGAGGAAGAGTTCCGTCAGCACGACGGCGTGGTGACGATGATGATGCTCTACCGGCGCAGGGCTTCGCCTAAACTCCGCGACGATATGACCGAGGTGGAATATGGTGGAGGGGGGCACCGCACACGGCTAAGGAACGATCCGTAGATCAACTTGTGTGTTATGGGGTGCCCCCTTGACCCCGTATATAAAGGAGGGAGGGGGAGGTGCGGCCGGCCCCCTTGGGGTGCGCCTGGAGGAGTCCTACTCCCACCGGGAGTAGGACTCCCCCCTCTTGCCTTGGTGGAGAAGGAAAGGGGGGAGGCGAAAGAGGAAAGGGGGGTGCTGCCCCCCCCTTCCTTGTCCTATTCGGACTAGGGGGGGAGGGGGCGCGCGGCCTGCCCTGGCCGGCCCTCCTCTTCTCCCTCATGACCCACTAAGGCCCATTAACCCCCGGGAGGGTTCCGGTAACCCCCCGGTGTTCCGGTAAAATCCCGATTTCACCCGGAACCTTTCCGATGTCCAAACATAGGCTTCCAATAAATCAATCTTTATGTCTCGACCATTTCGAGACTCCTCGTCATGTCCGTGATCACATCCGGGACTCTGAAAAAACTTCGGTACATCAAAACTTATAAACTCATAATAAAACTGTCATCGTAACGTTAAGCGTGCGGACCCTACGGGTTCGAGAACTATGTAGACATGACCTAGAACCATTCTTGGTCAATAACCAATAGCGGAACCTGGATGCCCATATTGGTTCCTACATATTCTACGAAGATCTGTATCGGTCAAACCGCATAACAACATACGTTGTTCCCTTTGTCATCGGTATGTTACTTGCCCGAGATTTGATCGTCGGTATCCAATACCTAGTTCAATCTCGTTACCGGCAAGTCTCTTTACTCGTTATGTAACACATCATCTTATAACTAACTCATTAGTTACAATGCTTGCAAGGCTTAGATGATGAGTATTACCGAGAGGGCCCAGAGATACCTCTCCGACAATTGGAGTGACAAAACCTAATCTCGAATTATGCGAACCCAACATGTACCTTCGGAAACACCTGTAGAGCACCTTTATAATCACGCAGTTACGTTGTGACGTTTGGTGGCACACAAAGTGTTCTTCCGGTAAACGTGAGTTGCACAATCTCATAGTTGCAGGAACTTTGTATAAGTCATGAAGAAAGCAATAGCAACATACTAAACGATCAAGTGCTAGGCTAACGGAATGGGTCATGTCAATCACATCATTCTTCTAATGATGTGATCCCATTAATCAAATGACAACACATGTCTATGGTTAGGAAACATAACCATCTTTGATTAATGAGCTAGTCAAGTAGAGGCATACTAGTGACTATATGTTTGTCTATGTATTCACACATGTATCATGTTTCCGGTTAATACAATTCTAGCATGAATAATAAACATTTATCATGATATGAGGAAATAAATAATAACTTTATTATTGCCTCTAGGGCATATTTCCTTCAGTTCTTCCCTCCGCTGAGAGGAGAGAGGTTCGGGTCGGTATTCCTCATGGGCGTGCGACGGATCGCCGCCTCCATCTCCGCCGTCTTCGCGGCAGAAACTAGGTGGGCTGCGAGGACCGTCGACCATCAAGACTTTGGCCGCAGGATCGCTGCTATCGCATTCGGATGCGGTCTCCGCGGATCCAGTCGAACAGGCCGTGGAGAGTTTCGTCGGGCTCGATTGCCGCGACTTGATGGGTGGTCGATTGCCGAGTCACCGCATGTTTCACCCACCGCTGGAGCCGCGATCGACCGGATCGCTTGCGGCGACGTACAGCGGGGGGAGAAAACGCCATTGGAGCCGATTGGTATTGAGTCGACGGCTGCCGAAGAAGAACGCCGTGAACGCACGCGTGGAAGTGCGTCGCCCCTCGTACGGGGAGCGCTTCGGTGTCCAGGGGAGCTTCCTGGAGCCACGCAGAGTCGTCGGCGACGAAAACGAGCGCGCCGAGACGGATCTCACTGCCCTTAGCCAATCCGCCGCCGGAAACCATGATAATGATGATCGGAAAAACTTGCAACTTCACCAATAAGTCGCTAAGACACCTGCCCCATGGTGTGCGCCAACTGTTGTGGTTCTAAGTCTGACAGTAGAAAGGAGGGTAGGTATGGAGAGGCAAGATCTTAGCTATGATGAAGGTGTACGCATGATGTTTACGAGTTCAGGCCCTTCTCGGAGGAAGTAATAGCCCTACGTCTCGGTGCCCGAAGGCGGTCGATTGGATTATATGTGTTGGATTACAAAGGGTGCGAACCCTTGTGCCAGAGGAGGGGGTGGCTTATATAGAGTGCGCCAGGACCCCAGCCCCACTCCATTACAAGGGGACTAATGTATATAAAGTAGAGGCGTTACTGGTAACGCCAGCATTAAGTACTCTTAATGCTCATGAAGACTAAGGAATAAATATCTGGCCGTTGTGTGCTCTCGTGACTACTAGTCTTCGATATGGTCGAGTGATCTTCCTTGTGGTCGAGTGGAGATAGGTAACCACCGTCGAGTGATGTCAATGTCGAGTGGATTGCACTCGACATATGAGACTGGTGCTCTTCTGCCGACTCTTGGTCTTTTCATCTTCCAGGGTAGTGACCTTGGGTAGGACGTATAGGTCGAGCCTATGACCCTACCCCAGGTCTGTATCCTCGTCATCGATAGCATTGGAGTTGGATTCTCTCGAAGCGGTCATTCTTGTGATTGATTAATACATTGCTATTTCACCCGCAAAAAAAAAGAATGAGTACAGATAGGGGTACAACACATGACACGAACACAGGCAGACATGAACATGATGCCCGGAGCAGAAAGGAAAGGGATGCTCGACTCAAGAGAGGATACATCATAGCTAAACCTACCAAACCCGAACCAAGAGTGACAACGCCGAACCAACTAGAGCATCAACATCTCGAGAACCAAAACAGGGGACACCGTGAGCGAGCAAGATGACGCCTTCAAGAAGGAGGACGACGTCGAGATGCCGTCACCATCTGATCCGGAGGAACCGGACCTAGGGTTTCCCCTAAGCTCGAAGAGGGTCCCAGCCGAGGGCCTTGACAGCGCCTCCAAGAAGGAAACGACATCCGCAGACGCCGCCGCTGCCAGCATCGGCAAGCCGAGCAGGGGTTCCTCCCTAGCCTGAGGCTAAGCAATCCCATAGCCACCGTATCTGAAAACGAAGATGAGGAAGGCAACGCCGGTCGGAATCACCATGTCGGAAAGGGGTTGGCGGGGCTGCAACTGCCGTGGAGGGTGGCACCGCCTCCGAATCCATGAGCATTGGATCTGGCAAAAGCGGAGGCCTTGAGGCGTACAAGGTAGGGCAGGCGCGAAGCAAGCCACGAGGGGGTGGGGCGACGACAATCGACAATGCCGGCAAGTCAGGACTGGAGGGGCACAGATCCTGTCTACCGTGGCCATAGTCGTCGGGACATCAGGGAGCCAGGCAAGCTGGAAGGAATGCAGATGCTAGGTCACCGAGGCCAGAGCCATCCGGCAGAGGACGCCACCAACCATGGTCACCGGAAGGGACGTGGGTCCAAGGTCGTCGGAGCCGGAGCAGCGCCAACAAGCACCCGCCTTGAGGGCTTCAAGACCACCACTAGCACTGTATACTCTTCGCCACCGCGAGAGCCGTCGCCGTTGCTTGGGGGAGAGGACGGGCCGCCGGTGGCGAGGGGGCAGCAAGCAGGAAGGCATGTCGCGGACACCCTTGCGACCGACCGCAGATCCCGTGCCCAATCCAAGGGCAGCAGCACTAGCAGGGCTGGGCCACGCGCGGAGGGGGAGTGAGAGCTATTAGGGACGGCGCCCTCTGGTCGAGGCTGGCACACGACGACCATCGCCGAACCGACAGAGTGCAGCAGCTGGGAGGGAGGACGTCGGCGCACGAGCTGCATGACATGGGGCACAAGGGGGAGGGGGAGAGCGCGCACGGGTGGATTTGTCCCGCCGCCGTCTTCCTGAGGCGCGGCACGACCAAGCTGGCCGGCCTCCCGGCGGAGGTGCAGCGAAAAAGGGCGGGGAGGTGATGTCCTGCACGGAGGTGGATCTGGGCGGATATGGGGGCGTGGAGGGGGGGGGGGGGGTTAGGGGCGGAATGCGCCCAGCCGCCGCCATCCCGGGGCGCAGTGTGGCTTTGACGGCCGGCCCTCCGGCGGCGGCACAGCGGGGGCGGGCGGAGGGGGTTGCCCGGCGGCGGCGGATGCAGTTTCCCCCGTATCGCTAGGGAGGGCGACGCGGGGGCGGGTGATACATATCCAACATATCTACTTTTCCAAACACTTTTGCCCATGTTTTGGACGCTAACTTGCATGATTTGAATGAAACTAACCCGGTCTGACGTTGTTTTCAGCAGAACTGCCATGATGTTGTTTTATGTGTAGAAAAGAAAAGTTCTCGGAATGA
Source organism: Triticum aestivum (assembly GCF_018294505.1). NCBI lineage: Eukaryota > Viridiplantae > Streptophyta > Magnoliopsida > Poales > Poaceae > Triticum > Triticum aestivum. The sequence goes on from NC_057798.1 coordinate 129,106,052, forward strand.
CCTGCAAATACACGGAGGCACTTTTCGGAATTAATAAGAATTTCTGGGCAAAAGAAATACACTAGGGGGCCCAGGGCCTGTCCATGAGACAGGGGGCGCCCCCCTGTAGGGCACGCCCCCCTATCTCGTGGCCCCCCTGGACCCCCCGACCTCAACTCCAACTCTATATCTTCCGTCTCGGGGAGAAAAAAATCTGAGAGAAAGTTTCATCGCGTTTTACGATACGGAGCCGCCGCCAAGCCCTAATCTCTCTCGGGAGGGTTGATCTGGAGTCCGTTCGGGGCTCCGGAGAGGGGGATTCGTCGCCGCCGTCATCATCAACCATCCTCCATCACCAATTTCATGATGCTCACCGCCATGCGTGAGTAATTCCATCGTAGGCTTGCTGGACGGTGATGGGTTGGATGAGATTTACCATGTAATCAAGTTAGTTTTGTTAGGGTTTGATCCCTAGTATCCACTATGTTCTGAGATTGATGTTGCTATGACTTTGCTATGCTTAATGCTTGTCACTAGGGCCCGAGTGCCATGATTTCAGATCTGAACCTATTATGTTTTAATCAATATATGTGTGTTCTTGATCCTATCTTGCAAGTCTATAGTCACCTATTATGTGTTATGATCCGACAACCCCGAAGTGAAAATAATCGAGATACTTCTCGGTGATGACCGTAGTTTGAGGAGTTCATGTATTCACTATGTGTTAATGCTTTGGTTCGGTTCTCTATTAAAAGGAGGCCTTAATATACCTTAGTTTCCGCTAGGACCCCGCTGCCACGGGAGGGTAGGACAAAAGATGTCATGCAAGTTCTTTTCCATAAGCACGTATGACTATTTACGGAATACATGCCTACATTACATTGATGAATTGGAGCTAGTTCTATGTCACCCTATGTTATGGCTATTACATGAGGAATCACATCCGGCATAATTATCCATCACTGATCCATTGCCTACGAGCTTTTCAAATATTGTTCTTCGCTTATTTACTTTTCCATTGCTACTGTTACAATCACTACAAAACACCAAAAATATTGCTATTACTATCTTTACCTTTTACCACCGTTACCATTACTATCATACTACTTTGCTACTAAATACCTTGCTGCAGATACTAAGTTATCCAGGTGTGGTTGAATTGACAACTCAACTGCTAATACTCAAGAATATTCTTTGGCTCCCCTTGTGTCGAATCAATAAATTTGGGTTGAATACTTTACCCTCGAAAGCTGTTGCGATCCCCTACACTTGTGGGTCATCCGGACTAATTTCTGGCGCTTTTGCCAGGGAGCATAGCTCTATTCTCTGAGTCACTTGGGATTTATATCTGTTGATCACTATGAAGAACTTGAAAGACGCTAAAACCAAGATTTTGCCCTCAACTACGAGGGGAGGTAAGGAACTGCCATCTAGCTCTGCACTAGATTCTCCTTTTGTTATTAATAAGCTTGCGACACCTAAACCTGCTACTGCTATGAATTCTGATATGTCGCATGTTATCGATGATGCCACTTCTGCTTTGCATGATACTTATGATGAAACTACTTCTGTGCGTGATACTACTGTGCCATTAGGTGAATTTCTTGATGAACAACTTGCTAGGGCTAGAGAGAATGAAATTATTGAAGATGCTATTATTGATGATAGTGATGATGAAAATTCTCCAAATGATTATGTATTGCCTGTTGTTCCTGAGGGTTATGTTATCAATAAAAAGCTGCTGAAGCTATTTTTGCTTGCAAAGATAGATATGATCTTAAGAAACTATTAGCTAAATGGAAGCAGCAATCTCTTAATGCTAGAATGAAACCTGACCCTGCTTTTGCTACTTCACCTATCTGTGTTACTGATAAGGATTATGAATTCTCTATTGATCCTGAAATTATTACTTTGGTAGAATCCGATCCTTTTTATGGCCTTGAATCTGAAACTGTTGTGGCACATCTTACCAAGTTGAATGATATAGCTACCTTGTTTACTCATGATGAGAAGTCTTGCTATTTTTATATCCTTAAGATATTTCCGTTCTCATTAAAGGGTGATGCTAAGACTTGGTATAATTCTCTTGCTCCTGGATGTGTGTGTAGTCCCCAGGATATGATTTATTACTTCTCTGCTAAATATTTCCCTGCTCATAAGAAACAAGCTGCCTTGCGGTAAATATACAATTTTGTGCAAATCAAAGAAGAGAGTCTCTCACAAGCTTGGGGGAGGCTTCTCCTATTACTTAATGCTTTGCCTGATCATCCACTTAAGAAAAATGAAATACTTGATATCTTCTATAATGGACTAACCGATGCTTCCAAGGACTACTTGGATAGTTGTGCTAGTTGTGTTTTCAGGGAAAGAACAGTCGACAAAGCTGAATTATTATTGAATAATATGTTGACTAATGATAATAATTGGACTCTCCCTGAGCCAATTCCAAAGGAAATTCCTGAACCAATTAAGCCAACTCCTGAGCCTATTCCTAAACCCACTCCGAAGAAGAGAGGTGTTTTATTTCTCAGTCCTGAAGATATGCAAGAGGCAAAGAAATCAATGAAAGAAAAAGGTATTAAAGCTAAAGACGTTAAGAATTTACCTCCTATTGAAGAAATACATGGTCTTAATATACCGCCTGTTGAAGAAACACATTGTCTTGATAACCCGACACAGGTAGTAAAGGTAAATTCTCTCTATAGATATGATAAAGATGAAATCCCATCTACTAAATTCCATAGCCCTTGCTTAGATGAATTTGATGATTTCATGAATAGACAAGCAAATTTCAATGATTACGTTAGTAGACAATTGAAGAATAATGCTTATACGATAGTACGCTTGAATGATTATGTAGCTAGAGTTAAAAGTGAACTTAAACTCACTAGTAAACATGCTTCCATGATTGCCACTCAAGCTGAACAAGTACTTAAGGCTCAGAATGAATTGCTTGCTGAATTAAATAATAAAAATGACTTTGCTGTTAGAGTAGCTACTAGAACTGGTAGAATGACTCGAGAACCTTTGTATCCTGAAGGCCACCCTAAAAGAATTGAACAAGATTCCCAGAATAATAATCTAGATGCTCCTAGTTCTTCTAAGAAGAAGAAAGAGAAGAATGATAGGACCTTGCAAACTTCTAGTGAACCTAATGAAGAAACACCTGAGAGTCCTAATAATACTTCTATCTTTGATGCTGAAACACAATCCGGAGATGAACATGAACCCGATGATAATACTAATAATGATGTTCATGTAGATGCTCAACCTAGTAATAACAATGATATAGAAACTGAACCTGCGGTTGGTCTTGATAACCCACAATCAAGAAAACAACGTTACGATAAGAGAGATTTTGTTGCTAGGAAGCACGGTAAAGAAAGAGAACCATGGGTTCAGAAACCCATGCCCTTTCCTCCTAAACCATCCAAGTCAAAGGATGATGAGGACTTTGAGCTTTTTGCTGAAATGATTAGACCTATTTTCTTATGCATGCGCTTAACTGATATGCTTAAAACAAACCCTTATGCTAAATATATGAAAGATATCATCACTAATAAGAGGAAAATTCCTGAAACTGAGATTTCCACCATGCTTGCCAACTATACATTTAAGGGTGGAATACCTAAGAAACTTGGTGATCCCGGAGTACCCACTATACCCTGCTCTATTAAAAGAAATTATGTTAAAACTGCTTTATGTGATTTAGGAGCCGGTGTTAGTGTTATGCCTCTTTCCTTGTATCGTAGACTTGAATTAAGTAAGTTGACACCTACTGAGATATCTTTGCAAATGGCTGACAAATCAACTGCTATACCTGTCGGAATTTGTGAGGACGTGCCTGTTGTTGTTGCGAATGTTACTATCTTAACAGACTTCGTTATTCTTGATATTCCCGAGGACGATAGTATGTCTATCATTCTTGGTAGACCCTTTTTAAATACTACAGGAGCTGTTATTGATTGCAACAAAGGCCATGTCACCTTTCATGTTAACAGAAATGAGCATACGGTACATTTTCAGAGGAAGCAAATCCAAGTTCATAGCATAAATACTATTGAGAAAATTCCATCAATTATTATTGGAGGTTTTGAATTTCCTCTCCCTACTGTCAAGAAAAAGTATGATATTCTTATTGTTGGGGATTTCCATATCCCCGTTGAGGTAACTTAGTGTCACTTCGAAATTTCTCCGGTTCCGTGCTATTCGGAATGAGTTTGTTAACAAGACTTGATCAACCTTGTTAGTGGATTCATTTTGATGATTATGAGATGGATGAAACCAGAAGGCACAACCTTCTGTACTTTCTTTTTACTTTCTGTTAGAATAAATAAAGCAAAAATAGTATTATCCGTCTGTTTTCTGAATTATCCGTGCAATAAAAAATAGTCCAAAAATAAAAGTGCTCCAAATGCCCTGCAAATTTAGTATGATTTTTTCTGGAATATTTGAGGATTTTACAAATGCTTGCAAACTCCTGCAGTGGGGTAATATCAATGATCCTCACAAATATGAATTTAGAGATTTTCTCGCTAGTATTACTGTGGGAGAATCTAGGGACATAGCACAAGCTACCATAGGGAGCATTCATTTTCCCGCTATACATTATTCTGCTCTCTTCATCGGTAGATGTGTTAATGGTAAGGATGAAGCATGTCACATGTGTGTCCCTGATCTAAGTATCCTCAAGAGTGCTGTGTTAGGTTTTAAAGGTCATAACTTGGGGGCAATAGTTGCACGAAGGTTGCAGAATAATAGTAGAAAGGGAAATTTCTTTGGGGGAATTTATGCAACCCGTGTGGCTAATTTTCTTGGTATAGCCCCACGAGAGGGAGATATGATTTTACCCCCTGTTTATTTGGATAAATAAGCTATGTTTAATCATCATTTTCTTGAGAGGAATGAACAATTCCTCCGTTATCGACTAATCTATGACAGACGCAATGTCATCCCTGTTACTCTTCCTGCTCCCTACCCCTTTTATTATCAGGCAAAAGGAAGATATGTTGTCACCAGGGAGGAAGCAGCTGAATACGAGAGGGGAGTGGAGGAAGCTCGCTAACACGCTGCAGCTCAGGAGGCGGTTGCCGCTGCATCTCAGTACAACCCCGGTTTCACTTATGGATATCAGCAGGGCGATCCCTCGTATTAGACCAACTTAGGCCAAAAGCCTAAGCTCGGGGGACTACGTATTTCTCACCAACTTTACATTCATGTTCACACACTAGTTGTCGGTGCTCATACTCTTTCATTGTATTATCCATGTTAGTTTAAATTTCCTTTTTCTAGTTTTCTTCTTGTGTGTTTGATAAACCTTAAGAAAAACCAAAAAAAATAGTTAGTTTAATTTCCATGCTTGTAGTAGAAATTAAAATGAAAACCCCAAAAGATTTCTAGTTCTTCTTTTACTTGTTGGGAGCTTTCCTATGTAAATAGTTTTATTTTCTTTTCTTTCCTTTGGGGGTCGAGAATACCATATTGAAAATGCTTAGTGGCTCTCATTTGCATGATTGTTTATTTAATCTAGAGCCCATATTGTTTGTCTTCTCTCTTGAGTTGAATGCTTGCAGATTCCAGCTTAGTCCAATGCACGTGCACTCGTATTATTATACACATAGTTCGGTCGTGCAAGTGAAAGGCAATAATGACGATATATGATGGACTTATTGAGATGAGAAAAGTTGGTATGAACTTGACCACTCTTGTTTTTGTAAATATGATGAGTTCATTGTTCCTTATTTAGCTTATTATGAAGTAAACATATTTGCAATGACATTTAGAGATTATAGTTGCTTGTGCCATGCTTGATTAGCTATGAGTTATAATGGTTTACCTTGCGTGCCAACATGCTATAAGAATGATTATGATGTGATATGATGGGATGGTATCCTCTTTTGAATGAATTGAGTGACTCGACTTGGCACATGTTCATGCATGTAGTTGAATCAAATCAACATAGCCTTCATGATATTTATGTTCATGGTGGATTATATCCTACTCATGTTTGTACTCAGTGTGAATTATTTTTAATGCATGTTTATGACTGTTGTCGCTCTCTCAGTTGGTCGCTTCCCAGTCTTTTGCTAGCCTTCACCTGTACTAAGCGGGAATACTACTTGTGCATCCAAACTCCTTAAACCCCAAAGTTGTTCCATATGAGTCCACTATACCTTCCTATATGCGGTATTTACTTGTCGTTCCAAGTAAATTTGTATGTGCCAAACTCCAAACCTTCAAATTTAATTCTATTTTGTATGCTCTAGCCGCTCATGTTTCCACTAGGGCTGCCTATATCTTCCATGCTAGGTGGGTTATTCTCAGAGGAGTGGACTCCGCTCCTCATTCACGAGAAAGGGCCGGTAACCGGGATGCCCAGTCCCATGATCCAAAAAGATCAAAGCAAATCAAAATAATTAAACAAAACTCCCCCAGGGTTGTTGTTAGTTGGAGGCACTCGTTGTTTCGAGCAAGCCATGGATTGATGCTTGTTGGTGGTTGGGGGAGTATAAACCTTTACCATTCTGTGTGGGAACTGCCTATAATGCATGTAGTATGGAAGATACAGCCATCTCATAGTTGTTGCGTTGACAGCAAAAGTATGCCGCTCAAAATGTTATTCAATCTCTATTTTAAAATCGAGCTCTGGCACCTCTACAAATCCCTGCTTCCCTCTGCGAAGGGCCTATCTATTTACTTTTATGTTGAGTCATCACCTTTTTATTAAAAAGCACCCGCTGGAGAGCACACTGTCATTTGCATTCATTATTATTGATTTATATTGAGTATGACTTGACTGGATCTATTTTACCATGAATTACAATGTTTAGTCAGTCCTTGATCTTTAAAGGTGCTCTGCATTTATGTTTTGCGGTCTCAGAAAGGGCTAGTGAGATACCATTTTGTTATATCATGTTATGATTGTTTTGAGAAAGTGTTGTCATCCGAGTTTTATTATTATGGCTCGCTAGCTGATTATGTTATTGATATGAGTAATTGTGAGACCTAAGTGTTATTGTGAGTGTGGTTAGTTTATAATATTGCTGAAACCTGAATGCTGGCTTTTCATGTTTAGAACAACAAGAGCAACAGAGTTTGTAAAAGTTTTTCTTTATCACTTTCAGTTTATCAACTGATTTGCTTGAGGACAAGCAAAGGTTTAAGCTTGGGGGAGTTGATACGTCTCCAACATATCTACTTTTCCAAACACTTTTGCCCTTGTTTTGGACTCTAACTTGCACGATTTGAAAGAAACTAACCCGGACTGACACTGTTTTCAGCAGAACTGCCATGATGTTGTTTTATGTGTAGAAAATAAAAGTTCTCGGAATGACCTGCAAATCCACGGAGGCACTTTTTGGAATTAATAAGAATTTCTGGGCGAAAGAAATACACCAGGGGCCCAGGGCCTGTCCACGAGACAGGGGGGCACCCCCCCTGTAGGGCGCGCCCCCTATCTCGTGGGCCCCCTGGACCTCCACTGACCTCAACTCCAACTCTATATCTTCCGTCTCGGGGAGAAAAAAATCAGAGAGAAAGTTTCATCGCGTTTTACGATACGGAGCCACCGCCAAGCCCTAATCTCTCTCGGGAGGGTTGATCTGGAGTCCGTTCGGGGCTCCGGAGAGGGGGATTCGTCGCCGTCATCATCATCAACCATCCTCCATCACCAATTTCATGATGCTCACCTCCGTGCGTGAGTAATTCCATCGTAGGCTTGCTGGACGGTGATGGGTTGGATGAGATTTACCATGTAATCAAGTTAGTTTTGTTAGGGTTTGATCCCTAGTATCCACTATGTTCTGAGATTGATGTTGCTATGACTTTGCTATGCTTAATGCTTGTCACTAGGGCCCGAGTGCCATGATTTCAGATCTGAACCTATTATGTTTTCATCAATATATGCGTGTTCTTGATCCTATCTTGCAAGTCTATAGTCACCTATTATGTGTTATGATCTGACAACCCCGAAGTGACAATAATCAAGATACTTCTCGGTGATGACCGTAGTTTGAGGAGTTCATGTATTCACTATGTGTTAATGCTTTGGTCCGGTTCTCTATTAAAAGGAGGCCTTAATATACCTTAGTTTCCACTAGGACCCCGCTGCCACGGGAGGGTAGGACAAAAGATGTCATGCACGTTCTTTTCCATAAGCACGTATGACTATTTACAGAATACATGCCTACATTACATTGATGAAATGGAGCTAGTTCTATGTCACCCTATGTTATGGCTATTACATGAGGAATTGCATCCGGCATAATTATCCATCACTGATCCATTCTGTCGTGGATTTGTCATGGCAGATGTCCTTGTGAAAGGACTTAGTCGTGGAGCCACCGCTACGGGTTAACTTGAAGGGGTTAAAGCGGACACAAAGACACAAGGGTTTATACTAGTTCGGCCCCTTCGATGAAGGTAAAATCCTACGTCTAGTTGTGATGGAATTGATGTGGTTTCGATGGCTAGGGAGCAAACAAGCTTCACCTAGGCTCGAGTTGTTGTTGTCTGTCCCTGAACCGCCGCCGGGTCGTCCCCTTATATACACGGGTGACGCCCGTCGGTCCACAGAGTCCCACACCGGTTCATACTCGTATCCCGGTTGGTCTCTCTCTATTCCTAACTTACAATGCAAGTTTACATATCAAGCCGGTTTACGGCTACAGGTTCTAAACCGACTACAGGCCTTGGGCCTTCATCTGCTTAATCACCTTTATACTACTAATGAAGTTAACCCGGCCTAGGTAGGCCGGTTCACACCTAGTAGTAATATCTCCAACATTAGGCCACAGATTGATTTGAACTGGTTCATGTCAATCCTTCACAAAAATCTTTGTCTTCAACATCTTCTGGTAATTGGTAAACCGTCATGTCGTCATCATCTCTGATTGCTGTAAACCGGCATGACGTCATCATGAAGTTAACATTTATGATGCCTTCTTTTATTAATAGATCTGCGATACACAAGGCAGCAGCTCCACTTCCGAATCTTGTGGCTCCTGGATTCGCGCGCCTGACATACGTCCCCTGCCTTATAAATAGGACCGAAGGGTCATTTCCTTTTCTCCCCTTCGTCTCTTTCTCGTCGTCTTCCTCACGTCGCTAGCCTCGGAGCTCCGCCGCCGCCGTTGACCTCTGCACCGTCTCAGGCCGCTGCATCAACCTGAACGCACCAAAGCACCGCGGTAGCCTTCCGCATCTTCCTCGACTCTGGTAAGCCTTTTGTTCTTCTTAACATAGATCTATTCTAGGGTTTCGTGTTCTTGCCGTGTTCAGCACTTGTTCGTACTCGTACCCAGACTCCTGGATAGATCTGTGAAACCCTGCTCTGATTAGCAGTAGCCTTTTAGCATCCACCTGTAGTTTCACGCTCAAGTCCATAGATCTCATCTACATACCTGCCCATTGATTCACTTCCGTTCTGTTTTAACCTTTTGAATATTTTCTGTTTTTCTGAACTTGCTTCAGATCCATTGCTGCCATAAGACCTTGTGAAACCTGTTTCTGCATACTTAGCCATCCGCCACCTCAATTGTTTTCAATGTTTAGATCAGGCGGTTTAACTTAATATAGAAAAAGTTAATAAACCGGTATATACCATTAGTCCCCTTGTTGAACCGCCAGAACTCTGTAGCCATATGATGCCACTGCATAAAAATCCGGTTTAAATGTACTGCCTCCGGTTTAACATTGTTCATACCAGCGCATTCTTGAACCGGAATCACTTATTTCTTGTAGATCTCATCATGGCCAAACAAGTATATGAGTGCAACTGGGTTCCTTCTTGCGTCACAGAAACTCAGCTGGATGATTTAGTTTCGATCGGCGCTTTAGACAACAAAGAGACTATCCACTGGAGGGTTCCTGGTGATGAATGTCCTCCCACACCTCAAGAGGGAGAGGTTGTGATCTTTGCGGATCACTTAGCCCGGGGCTTCAAACCGCCCGGCTCTAAATTTTACCGGGATGTGTTAGCCAATTTTCAACTCCGCCCGCAAGATACTGGCCCCAATTCTGTTACCAACTTATGTCACTTCCAAGTGCTCTATGAGGTATACCTTCAAGAGAAACCCACAGTTGAATTGTTCAGAGACTGCTTCCACTTAAACCGCCACACAAAATTCACTGACGGTCCCAATACCGAATTGGGCGGTGTGGCAATTCAGAAAAGGAAAGAAACCACTTATCCCCATGCCAGACTACACAGTCACCCCAAGGAGTGGAATGCAACATGGTTTTACTGCAAAGATACTTCCCCTGATGATGAAAATCCTTTGCCTGGCTTTCGTCCGGAGCGGCTCAACAATACACACCCCTTCCCACAAAGGTTAAGTGCCAAGGAAAGGAGTAAATATGCCCCGCAATTATCCAAGCTCCGAGCCTTCATGGCCAACGGTTTAACAGGAGTAGATCTCGCACGTTGTTGGATATCATGGAGCATACTGCCTCTCAGCCGGCGCTCCGGTTTAATGTGCGAGTATACTGGTAGCGTTGATGACCCACTCCGACACACCAACATCCAGCTCTCCGATGATGAAGTCACGGAGGCTGTGAAGAAAATGTTGAACGAACCGGAACACCTCTGCGCTCAAACTGGCCTGCCCCCTTTCTGTGCTACCAACAAACCGCCAGCTGTAAGTTTCTGATTGCATTTTTTACTGAACCTGTTATTGCTATCTCTGTCTGACATCAATTGCTTCCTTAACCAGGGTGATAATCCGTTTTGGAGCAAGAAGCTTCCACAAGACAAACTGGAGAAAACAGAATGGTCAACCCGACTCAAGACCAAGGTTGTCAAGAAGCCTGCTAAAAAGAGGAAAACCACCACTTCATCTGATCCGGCTGTTGATGATGATGTGGGTAACTCGGACCTTGAGGTAGAACTTGATTCACTAGGCTTACTTTTTACACGCCTTATTGATGATGATACTTGTCAGGACGACGCTGAAGCCAGTAATGCTGATGTCGCTGAGGTAATTATTCTCTCTTCCGATTCAGATCCTTTGCCTTTGCCAAAATTTCGCCAAGCAAACCGGAAAGTTAAATTTTCTCATCCTCTTGCTTACTTGGATCCCAAATTTCTTATGAAGACTCAGCAACATGAAGCTCGCCGCACAACCCGGCACAGCGGCCAGGTAGTTACCTCCACCGGTTTACCAAACAGTCCGGTTCGAAAACGCCGCTCCGAGGTCTCCGACCTTTTTATTAATTTATGTCCTAAAGCGGGTTTCATCCGTCAACCTCTTAATCCGTCCGACTCCGATTATCAGGTTACTTCCCATTCTTCCTCTGGTGAATCGTCGGCCACTCAGCTGCCACCACTGAAAACGGTTCTTGGGTAAGCTAGATTGAATATATGCTTCTGGTATACCACATTATAACTTATGTTGTTCCTTGACTCTTTGTTTCTCTTTCAGGGCTAAACCTAAACCAAGCAAGAAAGCCCGCCTGAATAAAGCGGCCGAGGAAGATGTCGCCCCTGAACAGGATAAAACACCAGATCTTGAAACGTTCGTTTATGAGGATATTCCCAATGATCCTCCCTTGCAAGATGATACTATTCCTGAGAAAAGGCCTATCAATACCTCAGTCCCTGTTGACCAGCCTGCCAGCTCCGTCCAGATTGATGGATCCCGCAGTCCTTCAAAGCCTGCCGATAAACCGACCGCGCCAACACAAACCGGCTAGTCCAAGGATGATGATGTTGTAATTACCGGCGTAGGTCGCTTTGAACCAGAGAATCCTGTCGCTTTGGCCAAGCATACTATGAAAGAAGATTTTTCTGCCATGAACAAAGGCAAATGGGATGTTGATCTGGAAACATATGCTGCTCTGAGTGCCCGAGATCTTCATTCTGGTTACTTGAACCGGCTATATACTAGTCGTGACTGTGAAGCTGGCATGGTAAAGATGATGAGAGATAAATTTGAGGTAACTTCGTTGTGCTTCTTCTTTCTTTAATTACTGCCACTGTATTAGTCCTCCTAGCCCCCAAGGGCCGGTTTGTAACCTTCTTCAAGCCGGGACTTGAATATAGTCCTCAATACTTTGAAATCCATCAATGTAGCCCCCAAGGGCCGTTTCAACTTAGTATAGTTAAACCGGGACTCCAATAAAGATTCTAACATCAGAACATAACTGAGCAAATAGCCATTAGCCCCCAAGTGCCAAGTTGAATACCTGTATTGAGCTTGGGACTTTGCGATTTAGTAATAGATGAAAATTGAAGGTGCATTAGCCCCCAAGTATCAAGCGTATAACTTGTTATGTGGTTGGTACTTCAAATTCTTGTACCGTTTGTTGAAAGCCAAGCACTGTCTTTATGCAGGCTGAAGTGAGGATCAAAGAGGACCGGATTACTGATCTGCAGGAACTTTGAAAACCCAACAAGCTGAAACCGACAAGGCAAGGGAAGAAATAACCAGCGCTTTGAGCATCACAGAACAGCTGAAAGAGGGCTTCAAGAAGGAGCGGACTGATTGGGCCACTGAGAAGGCCGATTTAATAAAAAGAGCTGAAAACGCTGAAGCTGCCCTTAAACCGGTGGTAGATGAGCTGACCGCCGTAAAGCGGCAAGTACATTCCATGACCGCTGCTATCTTTGGTAAGCTCCTTTTGGTTTCCTGGACAACTCTGGCCTGCTTATAATAGATCCGGTTTGTGATCTTTCCTGTATTGTTACAGGTACACGCATTGGTCACTTAGGGTCAGATGTTCGGAAGAAGTTGAAGGCTGCCTACACTTTAATTGAACAGCTGTATACCGGAGCGCAACGGATCATCACCACTGCATCTCATAACAATCCGGCACCCACTTTAATCCAAGACACTCTTAATAGGTTGTCAATGCTTCCTGCTCGGATTGAAGAACTGAAAAAATCTGCTGCTTGAACCGGAGCCATTAACGCCTTAATCCGGGCAAAAGCATGGGTGCCGGATTTCGATCCTGTTGAAGCAGCTCAAGGCTATCCCAGCTTGAAGGAAGATGGCTCAGAGTTCAATGAAGATGATTTGAGGGCGATAAACCGTGCAGTACGCCCTCTGGCTTGTCAATTGGCTGAAGAGGCCGACTTGTCGCATTATCAAGCTCAGTACAACGATCAGAACAAAAGAGTGGCCGCACCAATTCCTGAAGCGGAGAATCTGGTTCCTCCAATCCATAAGCATACTTACGCTCCTGATATTGAACCGTCTTCTCTGATCCATGAAGAGGCTGTCTTTCAAGCTTTAATGGGAATCGACTGGTCCACTGTTGATTTCCAGCCAATGGATAGAGATGAGGAAGCTGAAGCGGCGCGGGACGACCCACAACCGTCAGACCGGTTTGATGAACAGGCTTGAACCGGAAGCCGGTTGAAATAGCTGCTTTATTATGATCCGCCGGAACAACAATGATCTTATTTGGGCACCGCGTTGCCTTGTAATAGGATGGTCAATACTTCTGCCTTGAATATGCCTTCGTGCATAAGTACTGATGCTTTTGCTTGAAATCCTCAATTTATATTTCCTGCAATCAGAAAATCTTGAACTGCGGTGGCGGTTATACCGCCAACCGGTTTATGACCTTGATATATATATATAATATATCAATGTATTTAAAACATATAATCAAATATGCGATACAAAATACCTGCCATCGCTGGGCATGAAGTTTGCTTAGCCAGGCTTGAAACGGAGTATTTATGAACCGTTACCATCAAAGGGGAGAAAACAACTCCCATGTAAACCGTGCTGGGTCATTATGAGCCCCCCCTGCTACTTCATGATGTTAACAGGAAAGTTAAACCGGGCATATTTCTTTGGAATATAAATGAACCGATTTCCGTCAGCTGAACCGGTAAAGAAGTGTTGTTGGTTTAAAGGAAACACAACAAAAATTGAAGAATAGTCATAAAAGAAATATGGCAGCAAAGGCAATGATAAAAACCGTTTGCAAAAACATGCTTTACTGAGCTGATCAGATGGTGTTACCACGGTCGGACAGGACCAAGCCCCCAATAGGAGTGACAATGGTTCAAGTCAGCCAGGTCCCCAAATGAAACCGTGGCATTTATGCCGATCAAAAGGCGTGGCAATGGTTCGGGTTCGACCAATCCCCCAAGTGATTTTGTGGCCTTAGGCCGATCAAGAGGCGTGACTGGTTCAGACTTGACCATGTCCCCAAGTGATCTGGTGGCTTTCGCCTATCAAAAGGTGTCGCATTGGTTCGGACACGACCAAGGCCCCAAGTGATATCACAAAGCTTTTTTGAAAAGCAAATTTCAAGGGGTAAACCGGAGGCCGCTTTAAAACAGAACCACTCCATGTAACCACACATGATATGAAAGGACAGAGACCCCGCTTTAGCTGAGGCTCCGGTTTTATTATATCAATGATAATATATACACTGCCATAATATGTACATAGATAGAGCCGATGGCTCAAGTGTAGTAAGGCCGAAGATGAGCTATATTCCACGGCCTGTTGGTCTCCTCCTCTGATGTGCGTGAGTCTTTATGCTCTCGAATATCAATCAGATAGTACGACCCGTTGTGCAGATTCTTGCTGACCACGAAAGGTCCCTCCCAAGGTGGGGATAACTTGTGCATATCCGTCTGATCTTGGATGAGCCGAAGCACCAAATCTCCTTCTTGAAAAGTTCTGGTTCTGACCCGGCGACTGTGATAGCGACGAAGATCTTGTTGATAAATCGCCGAGCGGGCAGCCGCTATGTCACGCTCCTCATCTAATAGGTCCAAAGCGTCTTGCCGTGCTGTCTCATTGTCCGCTTCAACATAAGCCGCCACACGAGGCGAATCGTGCCGGATATCACTAGGGAGAACCGCCTCTGCTCCATAGACCATAAAAACGGTGTGTATCCTGTAGATCGGTTGGGCGTAGTGTTGATACTCCATAGCACAGATGGTAGCTCTTCAACCCAACATCCCGGTGTTCTTTGTAATGGAACCATAAGCCGGGGTTTGATGCCTCGCAAGATCTCTTGATTAGCTCGTTCTGCCTGCCCATTGGACTGGGGGTGAGCCACTGATGATACGTCAAGTCTGATGTGCTCACGTTCACAGAATTCCTTCATAGCACCCTTGGATAAATTGGTACCATTGTCAGTAATGATACTGTGTGGAAAGCCAAACCGGAAAATCACCTTTTTAATGAACTGCACCGCTGTAGCTGCATCACACTTGCTGACAGGCTCCGCTTCAACCCACTTGGTAAACTTGTCAACTGCCACCAAAAGGTGGGTTTTCTTATCCTTGGATCTTTTAAAAGGTCCGACCATATCCAGCCCCCATGTTGCAAACGGCCAAGTAATTGGAATCATCCTCAATTCTTGAGCCGGCACATGAGCACGCCTTGAAAATTTCTGACAGCCATCACACCGTTTAACCAAGTCCTCCGCATCAGCATGAGCTGTCAACCAGTAAAACCCGTGACGAAACGCCTTAGCCACCAGAGACTTTGAACCGGCGTGGTGACCACAATCCCCTTCATGGATTTCGCGTAAAATTTCACAACCTTCCTCAGGAGAGACGCAGCGTTGAAACGCCCCTGATACACTGCAATGATGCAATTCGCCATTGATAATTGTCATAGATTTGGATCGCCGGACTATCTGCCTGGCTAGAGTCTCATCCTCTGGCAACTCTCCCCGGTTCATGTACGCAAGATAAGGAACTGTCCAATCCGGTATAACATGCAGGGCTGCCACCAATTGAGCCTCCGGATCAGGAATAGCCAAATCCGCTTCACCTAGGAGCTTGACTGACGGATTGTGCAACACATCAAGAAAGACATTAGGCGGGACCGGTTTACGCTGAGAGCCCAACCGGCTTAAAGCGTCCGCCGCTTCATTTTTTCGACGATCCACGTGATCCACCTGATAACCCTTGAAGTGACCTGCAACAATATCCACCTCACGACGATATGCAGCCATGAGTGGGTCTTTAGAATCCCAAGTGCCAGACACCTGTTGAGCTACGAGGTCCGAGTCACCGAAGCACTTAACCCGACTTAGATTCATCTCTTTAGCCATCCGGAGACCATGGAGCAAGGCTTCATACTCAGCTGCATTATTAGTACAAGGGAACATTAAGCGGAGAACATAACAAAACTAATCACCTCGTGGGGAAGTTAACACGACTCCAGCCCCCGAGCCTTCCAATTGCCTGGATCCATCAAAATGGATAGTCCAATATGTGTGATCCGGTTTCTCCTCTGGGGCTTGCAACTCAGTCCAGTCATTGATGAAATCCACAAGTGCTTGAGACTTCACCGCCGTCCGGGGTACGTACTTCAATCCGTGCGGCCCAAGTTCTATAGCCCACTTGGCAATCCGGCCGGTCGCCTCCCGGTTCTGTATGATATCGCCCAAGGGAGCTGAACTGACCACTGTGATAGGGTGCCCTTGGAAATACTGCTTCAACTTCCGGCTTGCCATGAAAACTCCATATACCAGCTTCTGCCAATGCGGATACCTTTGCTTGGATTCAATAAGCACCTCGCTGATATAGTAAACCGGCCGCTGAACCGGATACTCCTTGCCTGCCTCCTTGCGTTCTACCACAATAGCCACGCTAACTGCACGAGCATTGGCCGCTACGTATAACAATAACGGCTCCTTGTCGACCAGAGCAGCAAGAACGAGCGGATTGGCTAATTGCCGCTTCAAGTCCTCCAACGCTTCATCAGCAGCTGGACTCCAGATGAATTGATCTGTCTTTCTCAACATCTGGTATAAAGGGATGGCCTTCTCTCCGAGGCGGCTGATAAACCGGCTCAGTGCGGCGATCCGACCCGCCAAACGCTGAACATCGTTGATACACTTCGGTTTAGCCAGGGAGGTGATAGCCGTAATCTTCTCCGGATTAGCCTCAATTCCTCTGTTGGACACAAGAAAGCCCAGTAACTTGCCTGCCGGAACACCAAAGACACATTTGGCAGGGTTAAGCATCATCTTATAAACCCGCAAGTTGTCAAAGGTTTCCTTTAAATCATCAACCAGCGTCTCCTTCTGCCTTGACTTGACTACAATATCATCCACATAGGCGTGCACATTGCGGCCGATCTGTTTATGCAGGCAATTCTGTACACACGGTTGATAAGTGGCTTGGGCGCTCTTGAGCCCAAAAGGCATAGATACATAGCAGAAGGCTCCAAAGGGAGTAATAAACGCCGTCTTCTCCTGGTCCTTAACCGCCATTTTGATCTGATGATACCCAGAATACGCATCCAAAAAACTCAAACGCTCACAACCCGCCGTGGCGTCAATAATCTGGTCAATGCGAGGGAGGGCAAAAGGATCTGCTGGACAAGCCTTGTTAAGATCCGTGTAATCCACACACATACGCCAAGTGCCATTTTTCTTAAGAACCAGCACCGGATTAGCAAGCCACTCTGGATGGAACACTTCAATGATAAAACCAGCTGCTAAGAGCCTGGCCACCTCCTCCCCAATAGCTTTGCGCCTCTCTTCGTTAAACCGGCGGAGAAATTGCTTTACCGGTTTATACTTGGGATCAACATTAAGAGTGTGCTCAGCGAGTTCCCTCGGTACACCTGGCATGTCAGAAGGCTTCCATGCAAAAATGTCCCGATTCTCACGGATGAACTCGATGAGCGCGCTTTCCTATTTAGGGTCCAAGTTGGCACTGACAGTGAACTGCTTGGACGAATCGCCGGGCACGAAGTCAACAAGCTTGGTCTCAGCCGCTGATTTGAACTTCAGATCTGAATCATGCTCCGTAGTTGGCTTCTTCAAAGGGGTCATGTCCGCCGGATCAACATTGTCCCTATAATATTTTAACTCCTCCGTGGCACAAACCGACTCTGCATAGGCCGCATCACCTTCCTCACATTCCAAAGCAATCTTGCGGCTCCCATGAACCGTTATTGTCCCTTTGTGACCCGGCATCTTGAGCTGCAAATAGATATAACAAGGCCGTGCCATGAATTTGGCATAAGCCGGCCGCCCAAACAAGGCGTGATACGGGCTCCGGATCTTCACCACCTCAAAGGTTAGTGTCTCGGATCGGGAATCATGCTCGTCCCCAAAAGCCACCTCCAGGGCTATCTTACCAACAGGATATGCTGATTTGCCAGGCACCACACCATGGAACACCGTATTAGACGGTCTGAGATCCTTGTCTGTTAGCCCCATGCGGCGGAATGTCTCATAGTACAGGATGTTAATACTGCTCCCTCCATCCATGAGTACCTTGGTGAATTTATAACCTCCCACCTGAGGGTCTACCACTAATGCCAACTGGCCCGGATTGTCAACCCGGGGGGGGGGGGGTGATCCTCCCTGCTCCACACGATAGGCTGCTCCGACCAGCGTAAATAACGCGGTACGGCCGGTTCAACAGAGTTCACTGCTCGCTTATGAAGTTTCCGGTCGCGCTTATCCGAGCTAGTTGTGAAAACGTGATACTGCCCATTGTTCAACTGTTTTGGCTGGCTCTGATAACCCGACCGCTGCTGCTGCTGCTGTTGGTTGTAACCCCCTTGACCGTTCTGATTATCCTGGTTATTATTACCGCCCTGATTGAAACCTGAACCGGAAGCTCCATCGTGACCCGGCCCATGGAAACCGGATCCTGAGCCACCACCTGACCCACGGTCATACCGGAAGGCATTAGAGTTTTTAAATTCCTGCATAATGTAACAATCCTTCCAAAGGTGGTTAGCCGGCGCCTCCTTCGTCCCGTGTTTTGGGCAAGGCTGATTCAGCAAATAGTTTAAGCGATCCGGGTTAGGATTTGGAGCCCCATTACGATTCGCCGCTTTACCTCTGCGCCGCTGACCCTTGTCCTGCGCATTAGTGTTAGCCACAAAGTCCATGCTGCCATCCGCCTTACGCTTGCCTCCGTTTCCATGGCCCGCCGGTTTGTATTGATGCCCCTTAGAGTTGCTATTCTTTTTTCCCTTCCCTGCTTCGTCATCGTCAGTCTCGGGATCCTTGGTACTATCAGAATCAGCATACTTCACTAAAGCGGCCATGAGAGTTCCCATGTCATTACAGAACCGCTTCATACGCCCCAACTTCTGCTTTAGAGGCTTAAACCGGCAGTTGCCCTCCAGGGTTAAGATCGCAGAGTCAGCATTGATCCTGTCAGACGAGTGCAAGACTTCAGAAACGCGGCGTACCCAATGGGTTGTTGACTCTCCGTCCTCCTGAACACAAGCCGCCAAGTCTACTATGGACTTAGGCTGCTTACACGTATCTTTGAAATTCTGGATAAACCGGGTCCGCAACTGGGCCCATGAACTGATAGAATTAGGCGGCAGGCCCTTCAACCAAGTACGGGCTGTGCCTTCAAGCATCATGGTGAAGTACTTTGCACACGCGGTCTCATCCACATCCAGCATCTCCATTGCCATCTCATAACTCTCTACCCACGCTTCTGGAGATAAATCAGCGGTGTAATTCGGCACCTTGCGCGGGCCCTTGAAGTCCTTGGGCAGGCGTACATTGCGTAAAGCGGGGACTAAACAGGGCACTCCCAAGCTAGATGCGACCCCTGGCCCGGCAGAGGTGGTAGGACGAACCGGTGTAAGCTGATCCGCCTCGTTTGTGCTGCTAACTCGGCCTCCCTTCGTGCCCGGGCCCGGTCCACTACATCCTGAGCATCGTGAACACCACCGGCCGGGTTATTGCCACGGGCCGCTTCACGGCCCCGCGCATTGCTTGATATGGCCGGTTCATCCAGGCACCTACTATAGCTCCGGCTTGGACGAGGTGTGGAATGAATCCGATCGCGGCTGTATGAATATGCCTCCTGTTGAATCAAAGCGGTCCGGAGAAGTTCCTTAACCCGGCGCGTCTCTATTGCTTGCGGAGAGTCTCCTTCGACCGGGATAGCTTCTAATCGCGCAGCAGCTGCGACAAGATTGTCCATAGGATTAGAATAATGACCCGGAGGTGTCTGGACCGGCGGAGGAATCACAATGTTCTGCCGAGGAGGTTCCATCAGGCGGGGTTGGACCGTCGCTCCTGGCCCTGGTGCCTCGACCCGGTTTACCTCCAGGTGCCCCGGCGGATTACTGGTTCCAGCTCCCGGAGTGTGAAAGAGATTTCGAGGGTCGAACCCTAACGGCAGGCGTGATCTGTGCTTCCGCTTCAAGACTTCCTGTGATGCGTTCTGGTCGAGCATGAGCTTATAGGCCTGGGCGTCCAAAGCGGCCCGCTCTGCGGCCATCCTGTCTTTCTCTGCTGCCAGGTCGGCTTTGGCTTGTGCGATCTGCTCTCTCACCTTTGCAACCTCTGCATCATGGGCCTCCTGATCCGCCGGATTGGCCTCTGCCATAAGTACAGCTAGTGCATCAAACAGGTCAGACAGAACTTGAACCGGTGGGCGCACAAGGCCTCCTGCCCCTGCTGCCGCTGCCGCTGCTGATCCGGAGAACATTGCTGCTGCGGTCGAGGAGTGATTCGCCGCCTGCGTACCGGCCATGAATATTCCAACCCGGTTGATCTGCTCAGGGGGGTCCGGAATACTGTCGCCATCGGAACAGCCCCTAATCTGGTCATCTTGCAACTGGTACAATGATTCTGTCTCTCCGGTTGAGGACTCGTCGCCGGAATAGACGACGGTCTCGCTACCGTATTCTGACTCGTCCCCATGCTCTCCTCCGTGGATGACTCCCACGAAGGCACGCCTCACGGCCGGTTTAACCTGGGTAGATCTCGCACGCTGAGCCGTCTCGACGAGGTCGGTGCGGATGTCCGGCTCAGGCCCAGGCTCACCAATCTTGCCGATAAAAACGTGTATGCCACCAAAGGGGACCCGGTACCCATACTCGATCGAGCCGGCTTCGGGACCCCATCCTGCATCGTCGATGTAGAGCTTGCCGCGACGACTCTTGGTCATCCGGCCCACAGCATAGCCTTCGAGTCCTTTGAGCTTGCCCTCCAAGATCATCAAACCGTCGTGCGATAGCCCCACGGTGGGCGCCAACTGTCGTGGATTTGTCACGGCAGATGTCCTTGTGAAAGGACTTAGTCGTGGAGCCATCGCTACGGGTTAACTTGAAGGGGTTAAAGCGGACACAAAGACACAAGGGTTTATACAAGTTCGGCCCCTTTGATGAAGGTAAAAGCCTACATCTAGTTGTGATGGAATTGATGTGGTTTCGATGGCTAGGGAGCAAACAAGCTTCGCCTAGGCTCGAGTTGTTGTTGTCTGTCCCTGAACCGCCGCCGGGTCGTCCCCTTATATACACGGGTGACGCCCGTCGGTCCACAGAGTCCCACATCGGTTCATACTCGTATCCCGGTTGCTATTCCTAACTTACAATGCAAGTTTACATATCAAGCCGGTTTACGGCTACAGGTTCTAAACCGACTACAGGCCTTGGGCCGTCATCTGCTTAATCACCTTTATACTACTAATGAAGTTAACCCGGCCCAGGTAGGCCGGTTCACACCTAGTAGTAATATCCCCAACACATTGCCTACGAGCTTTTCATATATTGTTCTTCGCTTATTTACTTTTCCGTTGCTACTATTACAATCACTACAAAACACCAAAAATATTGCTATTACTATCTTTACCTTTTACCACCGTTACCATTACTATCATACTACTTTGCTACTAAATACATTGCTGCAGATACTAAGTTATCCAGGTGTGGTTGAATTGACAACTCAACTGCTAATACTCAAGAATATTCTTTGGCTCCCCTTGTGTCGAATCAATAAATTTGGGTTGAATACTTTACCCTCGAAAGCTGTTGCGATCCCCTACACTTGTGGGTCATCAGCGGGCTCTAAAAGGAAGTCATCGATTCCTGCACGCTGCATTTACGTTGAGTGGTTTCCATTTGTTTACCATGTATTTTCAGTATGTCACCGATGGGAGTTTATTTTATTTCCAAACCATGCAAGAGAGCTATATGAAGAAATATAAAGTTCAGAAGGTTAGGGTACAAAACTCAAAAGCGCAACACCATGATACAACATGAGCAAAAGCGACCCAAATCTGAAGGCAACTGATCTAGGTAAAGACTATGCCGACAATCTTAAGATTGAAAAAATCACCACGTGCATCT
This sequence comes from Triticum aestivum, assembly GCF_018294505.1. NCBI lineage: Eukaryota > Viridiplantae > Streptophyta > Magnoliopsida > Poales > Poaceae > Triticum > Triticum aestivum. The sequence goes on from NC_057798.1 coordinate 129,128,080, forward strand.
TGTACTGGATGAGAATGTCGTCCCCAACTAAACGAATATCGCTGGAAGGCTAGAATAAATATAGAAAAATCTGAGCACACTTGTCAAGTCTATGACTTGAACCCGGGTGAGATGGTTGTTCCGTCATAAGAAATTGCACCATTTGTGTTATGCTCCCAAGGAGAAGTTGAGTGCAAGAATTCACACTTATGAGAAGGATCTGAGGTGGAACATGATCTCGTCTCAGTCGCATAAGGAGAAGTTCAGCAAAGCGGGAAAGAGCGTAGGAAAAAGGTCAAAAAAGAAATTGATGTAATAGGCTCACTTCATTAATGCTTTCAAAGTCGATAGGCTTGAATGGACCTTCCTTTCTAAAGTTTGACACAATTGGGTCAAAGTAAAGCAGATGTATCAGTTATGTTCATTCAATGTTTACTAACTGTTGGTTTTCAGTTGTGCCTATATTCAGAGGAAATATTGGTGAGTGCAAAATTGATCCAGTGGACTGACGGTGACACGTACCTAGCGTAGGGTCCTAGGCCTGACCTACATGCCCTTCCTAAGGACAGGACACAAGAAGCCAAGGCCTACAAAGTTAAGAGAAAGATATCGACTGGAATCTTTAAGAAGTACAATCCACTCGACGACCCATTCAACTCGGATATCCCAATTCCACTCGACCGGTGTTATTTCACTCGGGCGACAAGAAACCACTCGGAAGATAGAAGACGTAAGGTCAGCTCTGAATGGCAATGGACAGGCATTCACTCTGAATCCATTAAGATCATTAATACGGGCGTTACCAGTAATGCTCAGGACTTAACTCTCATTGAACCCCTGTGTAACTGAGGGCTGTGAGGGGCCGACACACTCTATATAAGCCACCCCTCCCCTCTGGCACAAGGGTTCGCACCCCATGTAACTTCAACACACTTCAATCAACAAAGCCTCCTAAGGCACCGAGATGTAGGGCTGTTACCTTCTCCGTGAGGGACCTGAACTCATAAACCTGTGTGTCCACAATCTCGCCGTAGCTAGGGCATGACCTATACTCCTACGTACCCCCTACTTCTACTGCCGGACTCATTCCCATGATAGTTGGCGCCCACCATGGGGCAAGCGTCTTAGTGACTTTCCAGCGAGGTTGCAGTTTTCCATTCTTCATCAACATGGATTCCGGTGGTGGTTTTCCTTTGGGCCATGAGATCCGTCTCGGCGCGCTCGTCTTCATCGCCGATGACTCGGCCAGGAGGCCCCCCTTGACGTCGAGGCGCTCCCCGTCTACGGGGTGGCGTACTTCCGCGCAAGTGCTTGCGGCATCCTACTGCGGCAGCCGTCGACCCAGTATCGGTCAACTCCCGCGGCGTCTTCACTCCCCGCAACTCACCGCTGCAAGCGATCTGGTCGCTTGCGGGTCCAGCGGTGGGTGAAGCACGCGGTGGCCCATCAGTCGGCCACCCCTCAAATCGCGGTGATCGAGCCCAATGACTCCCTGTATGGCTTGTTCGACCTGTCGACTGGTCTTGCAAACACTCTTTCCGAGTGCGAAAGCAATGACCCTGCGGTGGAAGTTCTGATGGTCGACTCCCATCGCAGCCCATCAAGGTTTCCCCGTGGCACAGGCGGCAGCGGCAGTTGTGCATGCGGCAACGACGAGTATGTTGGGGAACACAGTAATTTCAAAAAAATTCCTACGATCACGCAAGATCAATCTAGGTGATGCATAGCAACGAGAGGGGAGAGTGTTGTCTATGTACCCTCGTAGACAGAAAGTGGAAGCGTTATGACAACGCGGTTGATGTAGTCGTACATCTTCACGATCCGACCGATCCTAGCACCGAAGGTACAGAACCTCCGCGATCTGCACACATTCAGCTCGGTGACGTCCCATGAACTCTAGATCCAGCTGAGGTCGAGGGAGAGTTTCGCCAGCATGACGGCCTGGTGACGGTGATGATGAAGTTACCAGCATAGGGCTTCGCCTAAGCACTACGACGATATGACTGAGGTGGAAATCTGTGGAGGGGGGGACCGCACACGGCTAAAAGATCAACTTGTGTGTCTATGGGGTGCCCCCTCCCCGTATATAAAGGAGTAGAGGAGGGGGTCGGCGGCCTCAAGGGGTGCGCCCCAAGGGGGGAATCCTACTCCAAGTAGGAGTAGGTTCCCCTTTTCCTAGTCCAACTAGGAGGGGAAGGAAGGAGGGGAAGGAGAGAAGGAAAGGGGGGGGCCGCCCCCTAGTCCAATTCGGTTTGGGCTAGGGGGGCACGCGCCGCACCTTGGCCTGCCTCCTCTCTTCCACCACTTGGCCCATGAGGCCCAATAACCCCTTGGGGGGTTCCGGTAACCCCCCGGTACTCCGGTTTTATCCGAAACTTCTCCGGAACACTTCCAGTGTTTGAACATAGCCGTCCAATATATCAATCTTTATGTCTCGACCATTTCGAGACTCCTCGTCATGTCCGTGATCACATCCAGGACTCCGAACAACCTTCGGTACATCATATCACATAAACTCATAATACCAATCATCATCGAACGTTAAGCATGCGGACCCTACGAGTTCGAGAACTATGTAGACATGACCGAGACACGTCTCCGATCAATAACCAATAGCGGAACCTAGATGCTCATATTGGTTCCTACATATTCTATGAAGATCTTTATCGGTCAAACCGCATAACAACATACATTGTTCCCTTTATCATCGGTATGTTACATGCCCGAGATTTGATTGTCAGTATCATCATACCTAGTTCAATCTTGTTAGTGACAAGTCTCTTTACTTGTTTCGTAATGCGTCATCCCGCAACTAACTCATTAGTCCAATTGCTTGCAAGGTTTATAGTGATGAGCATTACCTAGAGGGCCCAGAGATACCTCTCCGAAACACGGAGTGACAAATCCTAATCTCGATCTATTCCAACCCAACAAACACCTTCAAAGACACCTGTAGAGAATCTTTATAACCACCCTTTTATGTTGTGACGTTTGGTAGCACACAAAGTGTTCCTCCAGTATCCGGGAGTTGCATAATCTCATAGTCTGAGGAACTTGTATAAGTCATGAAGAAAGCAGTAGCAATGAAACTGTAACGATCATAATGCCAAGCTACCGGATGGGTCATGTCCATCACATCATTCTCCTAATGATGTGATCCCATTCATCAAATGATAACTTATGTATATGGTTAGGAAACATAACCATCTTTGATTAACGAGCTAGTCAAGTAGAGGCATACTAGGGACACTATGTTTTGTCTATGTATTCACACATGTACTAAGTTTCTGGTTAATACAAGTCTAGCATGAATAATAAACATTTATCATGAAATAAGGAAATAAATAATAACTTTATTATTGCCTCTAATGCATATTTCCTTCAGTCTCCCACTTGCACTAGAGTCAATAATCTAGTTCACATCGCCATGTGATTTAACACCAATAGTTCACATCTGTATGTGATTAACACCCATAGTTCACATCGCCATGTGACCAACACCCAAAGGGTTTATGAGACTCAATAATATAGTTCACATCGCTATGTTATTAACACCCAAAGAGTACACAATAGATCTAGTACACAGCATAACATACTTTATAGAACCTATGGCTGAGGCACAGGGAATGACTTTCATTCTCTTTCTATTTTCTGTTGTGGTCGGGTTTTGAGTCTTACTCAACTTTACACCTTGTTATATAGACAAGAACTCCTTCTTTGACTGATCCATTTTGAACTCTTTCAAAAACTTGTCAAGGTATGTACTCATTGAAAAATCTTTATCAGACGTCATGATCTATCTCTATAGATCTTGATGCCCAATATGTAAGCAGCTTCACCGAGGTCTTTCTTTGAAAATCTCCTTTCAAACTCTCCTTTATGCTTTCCAGAAAATTTTACATCATTTCCGATCAACAATATGTCATTCATATATATTTATCAGAAAGGATGTAGTGCGCCCACTCACTTTCTTGTAAATACAGGCTTCTCCATAAGTCTGTATAAAACCATATACTTTGATCACCTTACCAAAGCATATATTCCAACTCCGAGATGCTTGCACCAGTACACAGATGGATCGCTGGAACTCGCACACTTTGTTAGCACCTTTAGGATTGACAAAACCTTCTGATTGCATCACATACAACTCTTTTTTAAGAAATATCCATTTAAGGAATGCAGTTTTGACATCCATTTGCCAGATTTCATAAAATATGGCAATTGCTAACATGATTCTGACGAATTTAAGCATCACTACAGTTGAGAAAATCTCATTGTAGTCAACACCTTGAACTTGTCGAGAACCTTTTGCGACAAGTCGAGCTTCGTAGATAGTAACACTACTATAAGCGTATGTCTTCCTATTGAAGATCCATTTATTTTCTATGGCTTGCCGATCATCGGGCAAGTCCACCAAAGTCCACACTTTGTTCTCATACATGGATCCCATCTCAGATTTCATGGTCTCAAGCCATTTTGTGGAATCTGGGCTCATCATCGCTTCCTCATAGTTCGTAGGTTCATCATGGTCTAGTAACATGATTCCAGAACAAGTTTACCGTACCACTCTGGTGTGGACCATACTCTGGAATACCTATGAGGTTCGGTAGAAACTTGATTTGAAGTTTCATGATCATCGTCATTAGCTTCCCCTCTAGTTGGTGTAGGAATCAATGGAACTGATTTCTGTGATAAACTACTTTCCAATTCGGGAGAAGGTACAACTACCTCATCAAGTTCTACTTTCCTCCCACTCACTTCTTTCGAGAGAAACTCCTTCTCTAGAAAGGATCCATTCTTAGCAACAAAGAATTTGCCTTCGGATCTGTGACAGAAGGTGTACCAAATAGTTTCCTTTGGGTATCCTATGAAGACGCACTTCACCGATTTGGGTTCAAGCTTATCAGGTTGAAGTTTTTTCACATAAGCATCACAGCCCCAAACTTTAAGAAACGACAACTTTGGTTTCTTGCCAAACCACATTTCATAAGGCATCGTCTCAACGGATTTTGATGGTGCCCTATTTAAAGTGAATGCAGCCATCTCTAAAGCATAACCCCAAAACGATAGCGGTAAATCAGTAAGAGACATCATAGATCGCACCATATCCAATAAAGTACGGTTGCGATGTTCGGACACACAATTTCACTGTGGTGTTCCAGGTGGCGTTAATTGTGAAACTATCCCATGTTGTTTCAAATGGAGACCAAACTCGTAACTCAAATATTCTCCTCCACGATCAGATCATAGAAATTTTGTTTTCTTGTTATGATGATTTTCCACTTCACTCTGAAATTCTTTGAACTTTTCAAATGTTTTAGACTTATGCTTCATTGAGTAGATATAACCATATCTGCTCAAATCATCTGTGAAGTTAAGAAAATAACGATACCCACCACGAGCCTTAATACTCATCGGACGGCATACATCAGTATGTATTATTTCCAACGAGTCAGTAGCTCGTTCCATTGTTCCGGAGAATGGAGTTTTAGTCATCTTGCCCATAAGGTACGATTCGCAAGCAGCAAGTGATTCATAATAAATTGATTCCAAAAGTCCATTAGCATGGAGTTTCTTCATGCGCTTTATACCGATATGACCCAAATGGCAGTGCCATAAATAAGTTGCACTATCATTATTAACTTTGCATCTTTTGGCTTCAATACTATGAATATGTGTATCATCACTATCGAGATTCAACAAAAATAGACCACTCAACAAGGGCGCATGACCATAAAAGATATTACTCATATAAATAGAACAACCATTATTCTATGATTTAAATGAATAACTGTCTCGCATCAAACAAGATCCAGATATAATGTTCATGCTCAACAATGGCACCAAATAACAATTATTCAGGTCTAAAACTAATCCCGAAGGTAGATGTAGAGGTAGCATGCCGACTGCGATCACATCGACTTTGGAACCATTTCCCACGCGCATTGTCACCTCGTCCTTAGCCAATATCCGCTTGATCCGTAGCCCCTGTTTCGAGTTGCAAATATGAGCAACAGAACTAGTATCAAATACCCAGACGCTACTGCGAGCATGAGTTAGGTACACATCAATAACATGTATATCAAATATACCTTTGTTCACTTTGCCATCCTTCTTATCCGCCAAATACTTGGGGCAGTTCCGCTTCTAGTGTCCCTTTGCAGTAGAAGCACTCAGTCTCAGGCTTAGGTCCAGACTTGGGCTTCTTCACTTGAGCAACAACTTGCTTGCCGTTCTTCTTGAAGTTCCCCTTCTTCCCTTCTCCCTTCTTCTTGAAACTAGTGGTCTTGTTGACCATCAACACTTGATGCTTCTTCTTGATTTCTACCTCCGCAACTTTTAGCATCGCGAAGATCTCGGGAATTGTCTTATCCATCCCTTGCATATTATAGTTCATCACGAAGCTTTTGTAGCTTGGTGGCAGTGATTGAAGAACTCTGTCAATGACATTATCATCAGGAAGATTAACTCCCAGTTGAGTCAAGTGGTTGTGGTACCCAGACATTCTGAGTATATGTTCACTGACAGAACTATTCTCTTCCATCTTGCAGCTATAGAACTTATTGGAGACTTCATATCTCTCAATCCGGGCATTTTCTTGAACCCCTGGAACATCTCATATGCTCCATGATGTTCAAAATGTCGTTGAAGTCCCGGTTCTAAGCCGTAAAGCATGGCACACTGAACTATCAAGTAGTCATTAGCTCTGCTCTGCCAGACGTTCTTAATGTCATCAGTAGCATCTGCAACAGGCCTGACACCCGACAGTGCTTCCAGGATGTAATTCTTCTGTGCAGCAATGAGGATAATCCTCAAGTTACGGACCCAGTCCGTGTAGTTGCTGCCATCATCTTTCAACTTAGCTTTCTCTAGGAACGCATTAAAATTCAAAGGAACGGTAGCATGGGCCATTGATCTACAACAACATAGACATGCAAAATACTATCAGGTACTAAGTTCACGATAAATTAAAGTTTGATCATCATATTACTTAAGAACTCCCACTTAGATAGACATCCCTCTAGTCATCTAAATGATCACGTGATCCAAATCAACTAAACCATGTCCGATCATCACATGAGATGGAGTAGTTTTCAGTGGTGAACATCACTATGTTGATCATATCTACTATATGATTCACGTTCGACCTTTTGGTCTCAGTGTTCCGAGGCCATATCTGCATATGCTAGGCTCGTTAAGTTTAACACGAGTATTCTGCGTGTGCAAAACTGGCTTGCACCCATTGTATGTGAAAGTCGAGCTTATCGCACCCGATCATCACGTGGTGTCTCGGCATGATGAACTGTCGCAACGGTGCATACTCATGAAGAACACTTATACCTTGAAATTTAGTGAGAGATCATCTTATAATGCTACCGCCGAACTAAGCAAAATAAGATGCATAAAGGATAAACATCATATGCAATCAATATAGGTAATATGATATGGCCATCATCATCTTGTGCATTTGATCTCCATCTCCAAAGCACCGTCATGATCACCATCGTCATCGTCTTGACACCTTGATCTTTCATCGAAGCATCGTGGTCGCCTTGCCAACTATTGCTTCTACGACTATCGCTACCGCTTAGTGATAAAGTAAAGCAAGTACATGGCGATTGCATTTCATACAATAAAGCAACAACCATATGGCTCCTGCCACTTGCCGATGACTTTTACAAAACATGATCATCTCATACAACAATTTATATATATCATCACGTCTTGACCATATCACATCACAACATGCCCTGCAAAAACAAGTTAGACGTCCTCTACTTTGTTGTTGCAAGTTTTACGTGGATGCTACGGGCCTAGCAAGAACCGTTCTTACCTACACATCAAAACCACACCGATTTTTCGTCAAGTGTGTTGTTTTAACCTTCAACCAGGACCGGGCATAGCCACACTCGATTCAACTAAAGTTGGAGAAACAGAAACTCACTAGCCACCTGTGTGCGAAGCACGTCGGTAAAACCAGTCTCGCGTAAGCGTACGCGTAATGTTGGTCTGAGCCGCTTCATCCAACAATACCACCGAATCAAAGTATGACATGTTGGTAAGTAGTATGACTATTATCGCCCACAACTCTTTGTGTTCTACTCGTGCATATAACATCTACGCATAGACCTGGCTCGAATGCCACCGTTGGGGAACGCAGTAATTTCAAAAAAATTCCTATGATCACGCAAGATCTATCTAGGTGATGCATAGCAACGAGAGGGGAGAATGTTGTCTATGTACCCTCGTAGACCGAAAGTGGAAGCGTTATGACAACACGGTTGATGTAGTCGTACGTCTTCAAGATCCGACCGATCCTAGCACCGAAGGTACGGCACCTCCGCGATCTGAACACGTTCAGCTCGGTGACGTCCCACGAACTCTAGGTCCAGCTGAGGTCGAGGGAGAGTTTCGTCAGCACAATGGCATGGTGACGGTGATGATGAAGTTACCGGCGCAGGGCTTCACCTAAGCACTATGACAATATGACCGATGTGGAAATCCGTGGAGGGGGGCACCGCACACGGCTAAAAGATCAACTTGATCAACTTGTGTGTCTATGGGGTGCCCCCTCCCCCGTATATAAAAGAGTGGAGGAGGGGGCCGGCCGGCCTCAAGGGGTGCATCCCAAGGGGGGAATCCTACTCCAAGTAGGAGTAGGTTCCCCTTTTCCAAGTCCAACTAGGAGGGGAAGGAAGGAGGGGAAGGAGAGAAGGAAAGGAGGGGCCGCCCCCCTAGTCCAATTGGGTTTGAGCTAGGGGGGCACGCGCCCCACCTTGTCCTGCCTCCTCTCTTCCACCACTTGGCTCATGAGGCCCAATAACCCCCCGGGGGTTCCGGTAACCCCCCGGTACTCCTGTTTTATCCGAAACTTCTCCGGAACACTTCCGATGTCCGAACATAGTCGTCCAATATATCAATCTTTATGCCTCGACCATTTCGAGACTCCTCGTCATTTCCGTGATCACATCCGGGACTCCTAACAACCTTCGGTATATCATATCACATAAACTCATAATACCAATCGTCATCGAACATTAATCGTGCGGACCCTACGGGTTCGAGAACTATGTAGACATGACCAAGACATGTCTCAGGTCAATAACCAATAGCGGAACCTGGATGCTCATATTGGTTCCTACATACTCTACGAAGATCCTTATTGGTCAAACCGTATAACAGCATGCGTTGTTCCCTTTGTCATTGGTATGTTACTTACTCGAGATTCGATCGTCGGTATCATCATACCTAGTTCAATCTCATTACCGGAAAGTCTCTTTACTCGTTCAGTAATGCTTCATCCTACAACTAACTCTTTAGTCACATTGCTTGCAAGGATTATAGTGATGAGCATTACAGAGAGGGCCCAGAGATACCTCTCTGAAACACGGAGTGACAAATCCTAATCTCGATCTATGCCGACCCAACAAACACCTTCGGAGACACCTGTAGAGCACCTTTATAATCACCCTTTTACGTTGTGATGTTTGGTAGCACACAAAGTGTTCCTCTGGTATTTGGGAGTTGCATAATCTCATAGTCTGAGGAACTTGTATAAGTCATGAAGAAAGAAGTAGCAATGAAACTGTAATGATCATAATGCTAAGCTAATGGATGGGTCATGTCCATCAAATCATTCTCCTAATGATGTGATCCCGTTCATCAAATGAAAACACATGTCTATGGTTAGGAAACATAACCATCTTTGATTAATGAGCTAGTCAAGTAGAGGCATACTAGGGACACTATGTTTTGGTCTATGTATTCACACATGTACTAAGTTTCTGGTTAATACAATTCTAGCCTGAATAATAAACATTTATCATGAAATAAGGAAATAAATCATAACTTTATTATTGCCTCTAGGGCATATTTCCTTCAGAGTATTACCCCGAGGCTCTCACGGCGGAGCAGAGGGAGGAGTTGCAGCTTTGGCAAGATCAGGCCTTTGAAGCTCTCCAGATCCCCATCATTAGGGAGACCTCCGATGCTCGGGCCTTGGAGGATGCACGCATTGCCACTCTCGTTGAGCGCACGCGTCTAGAGAATCTTCAGTGAGCACTCGACGACCGCGCCCGCAGCCACATTCCAAGTTCCAGTCGACGACATCGACAACTATTTCTGACTGAGCCCAGAGATGATTGTCAGGTATTCCATACTCCAATCTAGAATGTTGCAGCAGCTGCCCATATGGCATAATCGATCCAGTCGTCCTGTTCTGAGGTTGGTGGAGGGTTACCGCAGATATGTTTGTTGCTCAAGGCAGTCGGGGAGCAGAACTCTGCTGTTTCTTAGTCGCGCAACAGGATCCACAACATATCAGTTGTAGTAGATCACTCATCACAGAGCCCAAGGTCACCCCTACGACGTGAAGGTCGTGGTTATCACCAGGATCATCACCTGGGCAGAGGACATGGGCAGTTTGAGCCTCGATTCAACCGTGATGACCACCATCGAGTGTTTTCACCCCCTTCGAGGGGTGGATCATACGTGCCTCGACGGTATGATGACAGGCGCTTGCACGGTGATGAGCGGAGAATTCCAGTCAACCCCTAAGAGCCTGGGTTTGATGCAAGATCATTGCTTGTGCAGAGCTTAGTTGACAGAGGCAGGGCCAACAGACAAGGTTTGGATAGAGGATATCTGAGTGGGAATAGGGCATTCGTCTCTGGGCCCGAGAGATTCAGCTGGGCCATTCAAGCTAATGAAATTCCTCCCAACTTCAGATTGGTAGCAGGAGTAAGAAAGTTCATTGGCGAGTCGAAGCCAGACACTTCGTTGGAAGATCACCGAGTGGCAATATAGATTGGAGGGGGCAGTGATGATGTAGCCATGAAGCATCTGCCCCTGATGCTTGAGGGCTCAGCCAGAGCCAGGTTAAATCAGTTGGCCCCTGGAAGTATTTTCTGCTGGGAAGATTTGGCCCGAGTGTTCATCAAGACATTCGAGTGCACTTGCAAGCGTCCTGCTGGGCTGCCGGAGCTGCAGCACTGTGTGCAAAAATAGAACGAAACTCTGAGAGATTACATCCAGTGGTGGACTACTCTTCACCACATGGTGGAAAATGTTTCTGAACATCAGGCCATTTGTGCCTTCAAGGAGGGCGTTCGGTATAGAGAACTCACATTGAAATTTGGTCGGTCAGGACCCTAGACTTTGAATCGGATGATGGAAATCGCCACTCGGTACGCCAATGACGAAGAAGAGGACCAACAGAGAAATGGCAAAAGGAAAATAGTCGACCCGTAGGCTGGTGGTGGAAATCCGAGTCGGAAGCAGAAGCGTAAAGTTGAAGCCTCGGGTCAGGCAGAGGCCGCAGTGGTGAATACTCAAGGAAAATTCAAGGGAAAGCCCAAGGGGCAATGGACACCCAAGAAGGTTAAAGATCAGTCAGGACGTGACGTCCTAGATTTACCATGTCACATACACACGAAGAGAGATGAAGAGGGTAACTTGATTCTACCTAAGCGCACCACTCGACAGTCCAGGCTCCTGATTTCAGCAGTTCCGAGAGGGCCCGTCTAGTGAGAAGGACTTTTATAAGGAGGCAGATGAAGAGAAAGATGATGGTTACCTAAAGGTCAATGCTACCTTGGTGATTTTTGTTAATGTTGAAAGCAAGAGTCGACTGAAAGTCATAAACAGGGAGGTGAACATGGTTGCTACGGGAACTACGACGTACCTCAAGTGGTCCAAGACTCCTATCACCTTTGATCAGTCGGACCACCCAGCTCATGTTGCTACCCCTGGGCGGCAAGCACTAGTGGTCGACCCAATTGTTACGGGCACCCGACTGACTAAGGTTCTCATGGATGGTGGCACTGGATTGAACATCTTGTATGCTGAGACCCTTCAGGTAATGGGCATTCCAATGTCCCGGCTCAGTGAAAGCAGCATGCAATTTCATGGAGTCATCCCTAGGAAGTAGGCAAAGTCACTCGGATAGATTGCTTTAGATGTGGTTTTTGGCAATTCCAAAAATTTCTGCAAAGAAAAGTTGACATTCGAAGTGGTGGATTTCCACAGTGCATATCATGCCATTCTGGGCAGGCCCACATATGCTCATTTCATGGCTCGACCATGTTACATGTACCTCAAGCTGAAGGTGCCAGGGCCTAAAGGTGTGATCATGATCACTGGGAACAGGCAAAGAGCAGAAGAATGTCTCTAGAAGGGGTCCAAGATCGCTGACGAGCAAATGGCAGTGGTTGAAATGGAGGAATATCATAGGAAAGCTGATCTGAGTGATTTGCTACGCTCCAAGAAGCCCACTTCTGAGTCTGCATTTCAGTCAGTAGGAGAGACTAAGCCAGTTCATATTCATCCAGATGATCCTACAGCTGCTCTGACTCACATTTCAACTACACTCGACAATAAATAGGAGGTCACGCTCATCCAGTTCCTCTATGAGAACTGGGACATCTTCGCATGGAAACCATCAGACATGCCGAGTGTACCCAGGGGACTGGCTGAGCACCGTTTGCATGTCAATTCAAAGGTCAAACCTGTCAAGGAACATATCCGTTGGTCCGCCGCGGAGAAAAGGAAGGATATTATCAAAGAGGTGGCTCGGCTCCTGGCAGCAGAGTTCATCCGTGAGATATACCACTCTGAGTGGCTTGCCAACGTCCTCATGGTCCCAAATAAGGATAAATCACTCCGCATGTGCATTGACTTCAGGCATCTCAATCGGGCCTGCCCAAAAGATCATTTTCTGCTCCCTTGCATCGATCAAATAGTTGACTCGACTACAGGATGTGAGCGTTTGTCTTTTCTTAATGCATATTCTGGATACCATCAAATCTATCTGTTTGGTCCAGATGAAATAAAAACAACTTTCATCACCCCATTTGGGTGTTTTTGCTATGTTACCATGCCTTTCGGTCTCAAGAACTCTAGGGACACATTCATGCGCATGATCCAGAAGTGCCTGCTCACTCAGATCAGTCGGAATGTGGAGGCGTATATGGATGACATTGTAGTGAAGTCACACAAGAGTTCTGACCTGCTGACTGATCTTGCCAAAACTTTCGCCAATCTAAGAAGATATAATATCAAGTTGAATCTGACCAAATGCACATTCGGAGTACCAGGAGGAAAGCTACTCAGTTTCCTTGTTTCTGAACAAGGGATAGATGCAAATCCTGAGAAAGTTGGTGCAATTCTCCAAATGAAACGCCCCGTGCGTGTGCATGACGTACAGAAGCTTAGAGCCTGTCTTGCTGCATTGAGTCGATTCATTTCACGTCTCGAGGAGAAGGCACTGCCTCTCTACCGATTAATGAAGAAATCCGATACGTCCGAGTGGACTCCCTAAGCTGAAGCAGCATTTGTGGAGCTCAAAGCCCTGCTTTCCACCCAGTCGGTGCTTCCTGCTCCGATCACAAAGAGCCTTTACTCTTGTATATTGTGGCTACTAGTCAGGTTGTTAGCACATTGCTTATAGTCGAACAAGAAGAAGAGGGCAAGGCCTATAAAGTCCAACACCCAGTGTACTATATCTCTGAAGTCTTGACTCCATCCAAGCAAAGGTACCATCATTATCGTAAGCTTGTGTATGGAATTTTCTTGACTGCGAAGAAAATTGCACATTATTTCCAAGACCACTCGGTTTCAGTCATCAGCGATGCTCCATTGTCTGAAATCATGAACAATCGAGATGCAACTGGTCGAGTGGCTAAGTGGGCAATAGAACTCCTCCCTCTGGATATCAAGTTTGAAACGAAGAAGATGATCAAATCTCAAGCACTCGCAGATTTCGTGGCCGAGTGGATTGAGCAGCAACAACCAACGAAAGTTCACTCGAAACACCGGACTATGTTCTTTGATGGGTCCAAGATGTTGAATGGTTCTGGTGCTGGAGTGGTTCTCCAAGAGGCGAAAACCTCAAGTATGTCATCCAGATTCATTTTGATTCGTCCAATAATGAAGCTGAATACGAAGCACTTCTCTATGGGTTGCGTATGGCCATCTCACTCGGTGTCCGTCGCCTGATGGTCTATGGAGACTCGGAGTTAATCAAGTGATGAAGGAGTGGGACGTCAGAAACCCTGCCATGACCGGATACTGCAACACAGTGAGAAAATTGGAGAAAAAGTTCGAGGGATTGGAGCTTCATCACATTCCCCGACTCAAGAATCAAGCAGTAGATGACTTGGCAAAAATAGGTTCCAAGCGAGAACCCATTCCCAACAATGTGTTTCTGGAACATCTCCATTCCCCGTGAGTGCAAGAGGATCCTTTGACTGAAGAACCTCCCCAGGCGATAAGTCCAACCAATCCGACTGAGATTGAAGTTCCAGCAGTAATTGATCTTGTTATGGATACCGTGGTGATCACTCCCGACTGGACAGTGCCTTACATTGCGTACATACTCAGAAAGGAGTTCCCTGATGATGAAGTCGAAGTGCATCAGATTGTCCAAAAATCCAAAGCCTTCACTGTAATGGATGGGCAGCTCTATAGAGAGAGTGTCACTTGCGTGGCTCAGCAATGTATTTCTCCAGAAGAGGGTCGACTGATTTTGGAAGAAATCCACTCAGGGACTTGTGGTCACCATGCGTCCTCTCGGACCATCGTGGCCAAAGCATACCAAGCAGGATTCTACTAGCCATGGGCCAATGAGGCTGCAAAGGAGATAGTGGATAAGTGCACATGATGCCAGTTCTATGCAAACATGTCTCACAAACCAGCATCTGCACTGAAGACTATTCCACTCGTCTGGTCGTTTGCCATTTGGGGCTTGGACATGATTGGCCCGCTCAGGACCGGCGGAAGTGGTTTCACTCATCTCCTTGTGGCAGTCGACGAATTCACCAAATGGATTGAGGCCAAGCCTATAAAGAGCTTAGATTCAAGCACATCAATCAGTTTCATAAGGAAGTTGACGTTCCGATTCGGGGTTCGACACATCATCATCACGGATAATGGCTCAGATTTTGACTCGGAAGAGTTCAGATTGTCTTGTGCCTCCCAAGGGACTCGAGTGGACTATGCATCCTTTGCGCACCCACAGTCGAATGGACAAGTCGAAAGGGCAAACGGTCTGATCCTCCAATGTTTGAAGCCACGGCTCATGCGTGACCTCAAGCATGCAGCTAGGGCTTGGGTGATAGAGCTACCATCTATTCTGTAGGGATTGAGGACAACTCCCAACAGATCCACCAAACGAACCCCTTTCTTCATGGTATATGGAGCTGAAGTTGTACTGCGAGTGATCTGCTTCATAATGCACCCCGAGTGGAAATCTATTCTGAAGTTGAGGCAGAGCAGACACGTCAGGAGCAGTAGACCTCCTAGAAGAGGAACGGGAGATGGATTTGATCTGACCAGCAATCTATCAACAAGATCTCCATCGATTCCACGCAAGGAATGTTAGGGGCTGAGCATTTAAGGAAGGAGACTTGGTGCTCCGAGTGGATCAGCAGCGACCACACAAGCTTGCCCCTGCATGGGAAGGCCCCTTCATCGTCACCAAGGTGCTTCACAATGGGGTGTACCACCTTTACAACCTAGCTCACCAGAAAGATGAACCGCACGCTTGGGACGTTGATCTTCTCCGTCGTTTTTATACTTGACAGTCGGATTTTCAAGATGTAACAAAAGTACTTGGTCGATTGTTTATCAAGACATAATTTTTGCAGTCTCTTAATAATTGTTTTTCGTACAAGCATATGTTGAAATCCCCCAGTGGGTGGCTTAGCTGCGAAATCCATTTTCGCCTAAGTTAAAAAATCACTCCAAGTGGAGAGCAATCCTCCCACTCGGGGGCTTAGCTGCGAAATTCGTTTTCGCCTAAGTTAAAAAATCACTCCGAGTGGATAGCAATCCTCCCACTCAGGGGCTTAGCTGCGAAATCCATTTTCGCCTAAGTTAAAAAACTACTCCGACTGGGGAGCAATCCTCCCACTCGGGGGCTTAGCCGCGAATCATCTTCGCCTAAGATTAAAAAATCACTCCGAGTGGAGAGCAATCCTCCCACTCGAGTGTTTAGCTGCGAAATCCGTTTTGTCCCAAGTTAAAAAACTACTTCGAGTGGAGAGCAATCCTCCCACTCAGGGGCTTAGCTGTGAATTAGCTTCGCCTAAGTTAAAAAATCACTCCAGGTGGAGAGCAATCCTCCCACTCGGGGGCTTAGCTGCGAATTAGCTTCGCCTAAGTTAAAAAATCACTCCTAGTGGAGAGCAATCCTCCCACTCAGGGGCTTAGCTGCAAAATCGTCTGTCTGTCCCCAATAATGAACTCTCGCTGACCGCGCCCTATAGGGATCATCGAATCGATAGCAATAAGCCCTGTTTGAAGAGGTTCGTATACGGAACGCCTGGAAATTCTACTTGGAGCAGGAGATCGTTTTCACCTAAGTTAAAAAACTACTCCGAGTGGAGAGCAATCCTCCCACTCAGGGCCTTAGCCGCGAATTTGCTTTGCGTAAGTTAAAAAATCACTCTGAGTGGAGAGCAATCCTCCCACTCGGGGGCTTAGCTGCGAAACCCTTTTTTGCGTAAGTTAAAAAACTAATCCAAGTGGAGAGCAATCCTCCCACTCGGGGGCTTAGCCGCGAATCAGCTTTTCCTAAGTTAAAAAATTCACTCTGAGTGGAGAGCAATCCTCCCATTCGGGGGCTTAGCCGCGAATCAGCTTTGCTTAAGTCAAAAAAATCACTCTGAGTGAAGAGAGATCCTCCCACTCTGGGGCTTAGCCACGAATCATCTTTGCCTAAGTTAAAAAATAAACTCCAAGTGGAAAGCAAACCTTTCACTCGGAGGCTTAGCCGCGAATCAGTTTTTCGCCTAAGTTAAAAAGCATTCAGCAAACGGAAAGGCAATGATTGGATAAAACCATCAAGTTCAAGTAGGACCATCAAGTACGGAACCGTGAAAGCAAGAGTATTCAGACAACAAGCCCGAAACAGTTTAACAATTACAAAATCACTTGGCATTTCGAGGCAAATAGATCAAATGTTTCAGAGTCACTCGGCTAGAGGAGGACTCGCTGGCTCGACGAAGGTGTCCAAGTCGATGCCGTCAGCATGTGAGTAGCTGCTTCGATGAAGGTCACCATGAAGGATTGGAATTGAAGTTTCTTTGTGTTTGCCACTTGGAGAGCCTTCAGCTTCGCCTCTTTGGCGTCCTTGCAATGGACTCTTACCAGCGAGAGGGCCACGTCAGCTCCTCGGCGGGCAGATGACTTCTTCCACGCTTGCACTTGACTTGGGATATTGTTCAGCCACGTTATCAGAGACTCGAGGTCGTTCTAAAGAGTGTCCTCCAGCCATAGCTCCTGGTCAATTTTGGAAAGCGCCACCTTCATGCGAGCAGTATAAGCTAGAACGTGTTGAGTCGAGCTTCAAGTCGTAGCAAGTTCATGGCAGCCTTGTCCCCGACGAGTAACTTCATGGGATCCAAACCTATTTCAATTTGCTCAGTCTCCCGTTCAAAGTTCTTGCAGAATTCTGCGCAGGAAGGAAAAAGTATGAGTCAGTAGCAGCAACATTGTTTGAGTCGGCAAAACAATAGAATTCAGTCGAACGAAGGAGGTTACCTTCAAGCATGATGTATAGCTTCTTCGCGAGATTGCTCAAGTAAGCCTCCAGGTCATCTCCCTTCCGAGTGAGTTGGTCAACCCTGTCCGTCAAGGCGACCTTCTCATCCTTCAGTTGGGCAGCTTCCTTCTTTGCCTCCTGGAAGCTACCTCTTGAGCTTGTGTTGGTTTTTCCCTTGAAGAGGAAAGGGTGATGCAGCAAAGTAGAGTAATTATTTCCCTCAGTTTGAGAACCAAGTTATCAATCCAGTAGGAAACAACGCACAAGTCACCGAATACCTGCACAAACAATCAACAACTTGCACCCAACGTGATAAAGGTGTTGTCAATCCCTCCACAGTTACTTGCAAAAGTGAGATATGATAGAGATAGATAAATGCTAAAGTAAATATTTTTTGGTTTATAGATCGGGAAGTAAAAGATTGCAAAGTAGTAGATCGGAAACTAGTATGATGGAAGAGAGATTCAATATAATAGAAAAGAGACCCGGGGGGCATAGGTTTCACTAGTGGCTTCTCTCAAGATAGCAAATATTAAGGTGGGTGAACAAATTACTGTCGAGCAATTGATAGAAGAGCGCAAAGTGATACGTCTCCAACGTATCTATAATTTTTGATTGTTCCATGCTATTATATTATCTGTTTTGGATGATTAGTGGGCTTTAATATGCTCTTTTATATTATTTTTGGGACTAACCTATTAACCGAGGGCCTAGTGCCAGTTTTTCTTTTTTTTGCCTATTTTAGAGTTTTGCAGAAAAGGAATACCAAACGGAGTCCTAACGGAATGAAACCTTGGCGATGATCTTTCTTGGACCGAAAGCAAACCAGAAGACTTGGAGAAGAATTCGGAGAGGCAACGAGGCGACCATAAGGTAGGAGGGCGCGCCCAGGGGGTAGGCGCGCCTCCCACCCTCGTGGGCACCTCGTAGCTCCCCTGACCTAGTTCCTTCGCCTATATATACTCTTATACCCTAAAAACATCAGGGGGAACCACGAAACCACTTTCCCACCGCCGCAACCTTCTGTACCCGTGAGATCCCATCTTGGGGCCTTTTCCGGCGATCTACCGGAGGGGGATTCGATCATGGAGGGCTTCTACATAAACACCATTCCCTCTTCGATGAAGCGTGAGTAGTTTACCACAGACCTTCGGGTCCATAGTTATTAGCTAGATGGATTCTTCTCTCTCTTTGATTCTCAATACCAAGTTCTCCTCGATGTTCTTGGAGATCCATTCGATGTAATACTCTTTTGCGGTGTGTTTGTCGAGATCCGATGAATTGTGGATTTATGATCAAGATTATCTATGAATATTATTTGGTTCTTCTCTGAATTCTTATATGCATGATTTGATATCTTTGCAAGTCTCTTCGAATTATCGGTTTAGTTTGGCCTACTAGATTGATCTTTCTTGCCATGGAAGAAGTGCTTAGCCTTGGGTTCAATCTTGCAGTGTCCTTTCCCAGTGACACTAGGGGCAGCAAGGCACGTATTGTGTTGTTGTCATCGAGGATAACAAGATGGGGTTTTCATCATATTGCTTGAGTTAATTCCTCTACATCATGTCATCTTGCTTAATGCATTACTCCATTCTTTATGAACTTAATACTCTAGATGCATGTTGGATAGCGGTCGATGTGTGAAGTAATAGTAGTATATGCAGGTGGGAGTCGGTCTACTTGACACGGACGTGATGCCTATGTTCATGATCATTGCCTTAGATATCATCATAATTATGCGCTTTTCTATCAATTGGTCGGCAGTAATTTGTTCGCCCATCGTAATATATGCTATCTCGAGAGAAGCCACTAGTGAAACCTATGGCCCCTGGGTCTCTTTTCCATATTATTGAATCTCGTTTACATCTTGCTAGTTTTAGATGTACTATTTTGCAATATTTACTTTCCAATCTATACAACCAAAAATACCAAAAATATTTACTTTACCGTTTATTTATCTCTACCGGATCTCACTTTTTCGAGTGACCGTGAAGGGATTGACAACCCCTTTATCGTGTTGGTTGCAAGTTCTTGATTGTTTGTGCAGGTATTTGGTGACTCGTGCGTCGTCTCCTAGTGGATTTATACCTTGGTTCTCAAAACTGAGGGAAATACTTACGCTACTTTGCTGCATCACCCTTTCCACTTCAAGGGAAAACCAACACAAGCTCAAGAGGTAGCAAGAAGGATATCTGGCGCTGTTGCCGAGGAGATCTACGCCAAGTCAAGCCATACCAAGTACCCATCATAAACTCTTCTCCCTTGCATTACATTATTCGCCATTCGCCTCTCGTTTTCCTCTCCCCCACTTCTAAAACGATTTTTGAAAACCTTTACCTTTTCTTAGCCCCTCTTCCGTTTGTCTCTTTCCGCTTGCCTCTTGTGTGCTCGTTTGTTAGTGCGGTTTGTTGCCATCATGTCTGAAATTGGGGAGGATACGTTGAAGAAGATAGTAGTAACGATGGGGGAAACTTTGATGCTTGTGATAATCCTCAAGAAGAACCTACTATTTTTCACACTAAAAAGTTCTGTATTAGTAGTGGTAATATTATTGGAAAAGGGGTTACTCAAGATTTCTTTACTTGTGTTGGCGCCTTGCCCACTATGGGTGGGTCTATTCTTCATAAAACAAGTAGTCTTGCGGACGCTATATCTTTGCTCATTGTTGAACTTGAAAGACAATTTATTCACATGCATCCTTGCATACAAAGGATTTTTCTAGAGTTTTCTAATATTGAGCATTCTTCTGTTAAGCGAGCGACTACCATCTTTCTAGTACATGAGTTTAGATTTATAATGCAAGAGGCTAATGAATTTTTGCGCATTATAGGGTGGACGCCAGTCGTCCTACCATAGAGGCAATTCTTTTTAATCAAGAAGACATAATGCGTTTACGATCTTTAGATCATGTTGCTTATAATGAAAATCTTAGAAAGAGGGTTCCTACCGATGTTCTAGTTGATAGGATTTCAGAACTTAATGATAATTTTTCTATTCAGAACAACGGGTTGGGATGTCCTCTTGAACAAAGGCTCATGACTTTTTTTCCAAAAGAACGCTTATAATGATGAGTTGGTTGTACAATATGAAGGGCCAAAGGAAGAACCAATTCCTCCTGAGCTTGATCTTGGGGACTTCTGTCCCATTAAATTTAGCCCTTTTGATTACTTTTGCTTGCCACAAAGAAAACTTGCTGCTGAACGTAGGGAGTACGATATGAGTTTTCGAGGTTTTCCCTACCATTAGTATGGCAATACCTATATCTATTCGTGTTTTTATGCCTAGCTAGGGGCGTTAAACGATCGCGCTTGTTGGGAGGCAACCCAACTTTATTTTTGTTCTTTAATTTTTGCTCCAGTTTAGTAATAAATAATTCATATAGCCTCTGGTTAGATGTAGTTTTATGTTTTAATTAGTGTTTGTGCCAAGTAGAACCTTTGGGAAGACTTGGGTGAAGTCATTGTGATCTTGCTATAAAAAACAGAAACTTTTGCGCTCACGAGAATAGCTGTCATTTTTTACAGAAGGGTGATTTTAGGTTGATTCTTTTTGAGGAAGATTAATAGACAAATTACTCACGTCCACAAATTTATTTCAGAAATTTTGGAGTCACATAAGTATTAGAAAGTTACAGATTGCTACAGACTGTTCTGTTTTTGACAGATTCTGTTTTTCGAGTGTTGTTTGCTTATTTTGATTAATCTATGAGTAGTATCGGGGGGGGGGGGGGGGGGTATGAACCATAGAGAAGTTGGAATACAGTAGGTTTTACACCAATATAAATAAAAAATTATTTCACAACAGTACCTTAAAGTTGTGATTTATTTTCTTATACTAATGGAGCTCATGAGAATTTCTGTTGAAGTTTTGTGTTGTGAAGTTTTCAAGTTTTGGATAAGGATTTGATGGACTTTGGAATAGGGAGTGGCAATATCCTAAGCTTGGGGATTCCCAAGGCACCCCAAGGTAAAATTCATGGACAACCAAAAGCCTAAGCTTGGGGATGACCCGGAAGGCATCCCCTCTTTCGTCTTCGTCTATCGGTAACTTTACTTGAGGCTCTATTTTTATTCACCACATGATATGTGTTTTGCTTGGAGCGTCTTGTATGATTTTAGTCTTTGCTTTTTAGTTTACCACAATAATCCTTGTTGTATACACCTTTTGGGAGAGGCACGCATGAATCATGATTTATTAGAATACTCTATGTGCTTCACTTATATCATTTGAGCTAGACAATATCGCTCTAGTGCTTCACTTATATCTTTTTAGAGCACGGCGGTGGTTTTTTTATAGAAATTGTTGATCTCTCATGCCTCACTTATATTATTTTGACAGCCTTTTAGAACAGCATGGTAATTTTCTTTGGTTATAAAATTAGTCCTAATATGATGGGCATCCAAGATGGGCATAATAAAAACTTTCATATGAAGTGCATTGAATACCATGAGAAGTTTGATTCTTTATGATTGTCTTGAGATATGAAGATGGTGATATTAGAGTCATGCTAGTAGAGTAGTTGTGAATTTGAGAGATACTTGTGTTAAAGTTTGTGATTCCCGTAGCATGCACATATGGTGAACCATTGTGTGATGAAGTTGGAGCATGATTTATTTATTGTTTGTATTCCTTATGAGTGGCGGTCGGGGACGAGCGACGGTCTTTTCCTACCAATCTATCCCCCTAGGAGCATGCGCGTAGTACTTCGTTTTGATAACTAATAAATTTTTGCAATAAGTATGTGAGTTCTTTATGACTAATGTTGAGTTCATGGATTATACGCACTCTCACCCTTCCACCATTGATAGCCTCTCTAGTACCGCACAACTTTCGTCGGTACCATACACCCACCATATACCTTCCTCAAAACAGCCACCATACCTACCTATTATGGCATTTTCATAGCCATTCCGAGATATATTGCCATGCAATTTTCCATCGTTCCATTTATTATGACACGCTCCATCATTGTCATATTGCTTTGCATGATCATGTAGTTGACATCGTATTTGTGGCAAAGCCACCATTCATAATTCTTTTCATACATGTCACTCTTGAATCATTGCACATCCTGGTACACTGCCGGAGGCACTCATATAGAGTCATATTTTGTTCTAAGTATCGAGTTGTAACTCTTGAGTTGTAAGTAAATAAAAGTATGATGATCTTCATTATTAGAGCATTGTCCCAGTGAGGAAAGGATGATGGAGACTATGATTCCCCCACAAGTCGGGATGAGACTCCGGACGAAAAAAAAGAGTCCAAGAAAAAGGAGAAGGACCAAAAAAAGAGAAAAATAGAGAAGGGACCATGCTACTATCCTTTTTCCACACTTGTGCTTCAAAGTAGCACCATGATCTTCATTATAGAGAGTCTCCTATGTTGTCACTTTCATATACTAGTGGAAATTTTCATTATAGAACTTGGCTTGTATATTCCAATGATGGGCTTCCCCAAAATGCCCTAGGTCTTCTTGAGCAAGCAAGTTGGATGCACACCCACTTAATTAGTTTCTTTTTGAGCTTTCATACACTTATATCTCTAGTGCATCCACTTCATGGCAATCCCTACTCACTCACATTGATATCTATTGATGGGCATCTCCATAGCCCGTTGATATGCCTAGTTGATGTGAGACTATCTTCCTCCTTTTTGTCTTCTCCACAACCACCATTCTATTCCGCCTATAGTGTTATATCCATGGCTCGTGCTCATGTATTGAGTGAAGATTGAAAAAGTTTGAGAACATCAAATGTATGAAACAATTGCTTGGCTTGTCATCGGGGTTTGTGCATGACTAAATACTTTGTGTGATGAAGATATAACATGGCCAGACTATATGACTTTGTAGGGATAGCTTTCTTTGGCCATGTTATTTTGAGAAAACATGATTGCTTTGTTAGTATGCTTGAAGTATTATTATTTTTATGTCAATATTAAACTTTTGTCTTGAATCTTTCAGATTTGAACATTCATGCCACAATAAAGAAAAAAATATATGAATAAATATGTTAGGTATCATTCCACATCAAAAATTCTGTTTTTATCATTTACCTACTCGAGGATGAGTAGGAATTAAGCTTGGGGAAGCTTGATACGTCTTCAACGTAACTATAATTTTTTATTGTTCCATGCTATTATATTGTCTGTTTTGGATATTTAATGGGCTTTAATATGCTCTTTCATACTATTTTTGGGACTAACCTATTAGCCGAGGGGCCAGTGCTAGTTTCTGTTTTTTTGCCTATTTTAGAGTTTTGCAGAAAAGGAATACCAAACAGAGTCCAAACGGAATGAAACCTTCCCGATGATCTTTCTTGGACGGAAAGCAAACCAGAAGACTTGGAGATGAAGTTAGAGAGGCAACGAGGCGGCCACGAGGCAAGAGGGCGCGCCTAGGGGGGTAGGCGCGCCCCCACTCGTATGGGCCCCTCGCAGCTCCCCTGACCTAGTTCCTTCGCCTATATATACTCTTATACCCTAAAAACATCAGGGGGAACCACGAAACCACTTTTCCCCCCGCCACAACCTTCTGTACCCGTGAGATCCCATCTTGGGGCCTTTTCCGGTGACCTGCCGGAGGGGGATTCATTCACGGAGGGCTTCTACATCAACACTGTCACCTCTCTGATGAAGCGTGAGTAGTTTACCACAGACCTTCGGGTCCATAGTTATTAGCTAGATGGCTTATTCTCTCTCTTTGGTTCTCAAAATACCAAGTTCTCCTCAATGTTCTTGGAGATCTATTCGATGTAATACTCTTTTGTGGTGTGTTTGCTGAGATCCGATGAATTGTGGACTTATGATCAAGATTATTTATGAATATTATTTGGTTCTTCTCTGAATTCTTATATGCATGATTTGATATCTTTGCAAGTCTCTTCAAATTATCGGTTTAGTTGGGCCTACTAGATTGATCTTTCTTCCCATGGGAGAAATGCTTAGCTTTGGGTTCAATATTGCGGTGTCCTTTCCCAGTGACAGTAGGGGTAGCAAGGCATGTATTGTAGTGTTGCCATCGAGGATAACAAGATGGGGTTTTCATCATATTTCTTGAGTTAATTCCTCTACATCATGTCATCTTGCTTAATGCGTTACTCCGTTCTTTATGAACTTAATACTCTAGATGCATGCTGGATAGCGGTCGATTTGTGGAGTAATAGTAGTAGATGCAGGCAGGAGTCGGTCTACTTGACACAGACATGATGCCTATGTTCATGATCATTGCCTTAGATGTCATCATAATTGTGCGCTTTTCTATCAATTGCTCGACAGTAATTTGTTCACCCACCGTAATATATGCTATCTCGAGAGAAGCCACTAGTGAAACCTATGGCCCCCGGGTCTCTTTTCCATATTATTTAATCTTGTTTACATCTTGCCAGTTTCCGATCTACTATTTTGCAATCTTTACTTTCCAATCTATACAATGAAAAATACCAAAAATATTTGCTTTATTGTTTATTTATCTCTATCATATTTCACTTTTGCGAGTGACCGTGAAGGCATTGACGACCCCTTTATCGCGTTGGTTGCAAGTTCTTGATTGTTTGTGCAGGTATTCAGTGACTTGTGTGTCGTCTCCTACTGGATTGATACCTTGGTTCTCAAAATTGAGGGAAATACTTACACTACTTTGCTGCATCACCCTTTCCTCTTCAAGGTAAAACCAACGCAAGCTCAAGAGGTAGCACAAAGTAATGACGATATCTAAGGCAATGTTCTTGAACATAGGCATCACGTCCGTGTCAAGTAGATCGAAACGATTCTGCATCTACTACTATTACTCCACACATCGACCGCTATCCATCATGCATCTAGAGTGTTAAGTTCATAAAGAACGGAGTAACACATTTAGTAAGATGACATGATGTAGAGGAATTAACTCAAGCAATATGATGAAAACCCCATCTTTTTATCTCGATGGCAACAATACAATACGTGCCTTGCTGCCCCTACTGTCACTGGGATAGGATACCGCAAGATTGAACCCAAAGCTAAGCACTTCTCCCATTGCACCAAACTAAACTGATAATTCGAAGAGACTTGCAAAGATATCAAATCATGCATATAAGAATTCAGAGAAGAACCAAATAATATTCATAAATAATCTGATCAAAAATCCACAATTCATCGGATCTCGGCAAACACACCGCAAAAGAATATTACATCGAATAGATCTCCAAGAACATCAAGGAGAACATGGTATGGAGAATCAAAGAGAGAGAAGAAGCCATCTAGCTACTAGCCATGGACCCGTAGGTCTGTGGTAAACTACACACGCTTCATCGAAGAGGTAATGGTGTTGATGTAGAAGCCCTCCATGATCGAATCCCCCTCCGGTAGGACACCAGAAAAGGCCCCTAGACGGGATCTCACGGGTACAGAAGGTTGCGGCGGTGGAGAAGTGGTTTCGTGGCTACCCTGGATGTTTTCAGGGTATAAGAGTGTATATAGGCGAAGGAACTAGGCCGGGAGACCCACGAGGGGCCCGTGTGGTAGGGGAGCACGCCCTCCACCCTTGTGGCCGCCTTGTTGTGTCTCCGACTTCATCTCCAAGTCTCGTGGTTTGCTTCTGGTCCAAGAAAGATCATTGCGAAAGTTTCATTCTGTTTGGTATTCCTTTTCTGCGAAACTCTAAAGTAGGTAAAAACAGAAACTGACACTGGGCTCTCAGTTAATAGGTTAGTCCCAAAAATAATATAAAATTGCATATTAATGCATATAAAACATCCAAAACAGATAATATAATAGCATGGAACAATCAAAATTGTAGATACGTTGGAGATGTATCACTCAACGCCAGTCTTCAGGGTCTCATTCTCATTCTCCAACTTGTTGACTGAAGCAAGCTTCTTCTTAGCAAGTTTTGTCCTCTCCTTCGCCACCTTCTATGCCCTCACAAGATCAACATCTTTCTTCTCCAACGCCTGCTTCATGGTGTCTAAAGAAATAACATTCTTCAGTCGCGCTTGGAGTTGGCGGTTTTCACTACACACATCTGTTTGAGTGGAGTCACTCGGTTGAAAGACAAAGGGAGAAGAATTCACAAAGCTTATAGACATCGGAATATTACCTCCCATAGTATTCACCTCATCTTGTGCGTCCTTCAGGCTCTTCTTGGCATGCTCAAGGTCGAGCTGGAGTTGGATCTTCTCCTTCTCCAAAGCAGCATACTGGGTTCCAAGTTTGCAAGATTTCTGAAATCAAGGAAAGAGAATTCAATCGACACAATACAAAGACCTCCTCCACTTTCGAGCAGAGAGGTGATGTCTACTACACAACCTTCTTCTTGTAGACGTTGTTGGGCCTGCAAGTGCACAAGTTTGTAGGACAGTAGCAAATTTCCCTCAAGTGGATGACCTAAGGTTTATCAATCCGTAGGAGGCATAGGATGAAGATGGTCTCTCTCAAACAACCCTGCAACCAAATAACAAAGAGTCTCTTGTGTCCCCAATACACCCAATACAATGGTAAATTGTATAGGTGCACTAGTTCGGCGAAGAGATGAAGATACAAGTGCAAAATAGATAGTAGATAAAGGTATTTGTAATCTGAAATTATAAAAACAGCAAGGTAACAAGTGGTAAAAGTGAGCGTAAATGGTATTGCAATGATAGGAAACAAGGCCTAGGGTTCATACTTTCACTAGTGCAAGTTCTCTCAACAATAATAACATAGATAGATCATATAACAAGCCCTCAACATGCAACAAAGAGTCACTCCAAAGCCACTAATAGCGGAGAACAAACATAGAGATTATGGTAGGGTACGAAACCACCTCAAAGTTATTCTTTCGGATCGATCTATAAAAGAGTTCGTACTAGAATAACACCTTAAGACACAAATCAACCAAAACCCTAATGTCACCTAGATACTCCATTGTCACCTCAAGTATCCGTGGGCATGATTATACGATATGCATCACACAATCTCAGATTCATCCAACCAACATAAAAGTACTTCAAAGAGTGCCCCAAAGCTACTACCGAAGAGTCAAGAACGTGTGCCAACCCCTATGCATAGGTTCCCGATGTCATGAAACCCGCAAGTTGATCACCAAAACATACATCAAGTGGATCAATAGAATAACCCATTGTCACCATGTTTATCCCACGCAAGACATACATCAAGTGTTCTCATAAAAGAGTCAATCCGATAAGATAACTTCAAAGGGGAAACTCAATTCATCACAAGAGAGTAGAGGGGGAGAAACATCATAAGATCCAACTACAATAGCAAAGCTCGGGATACATCAAGATCGTGCCATAGAGGGAACACGAGAGAGAACACGAGAGAGAGAGATCAAACACATAGCTACTGGTACATACCCTCAGCCCCAAGGGTGAACTACTCCCTCCTCGTCATGGAGAGCGCCGGGATGATGAAGATGGCCACCGGTGACGGGTTCCCCCTCCGGCAGGGTGCCGGAACGGGCTCCCGAGAGGTTTTTGGTGGCTACAGAGGCTTGCGGCGGCGGAACTCCCAGTCTATCTTCTGTTCTGGAAGTTTTAGGGTACGTAGGTATATATGGGTGACCTCCGGGGTGCTCACGAGGCAGGGGGCGCGCCCAGGAGGTAGGGCGCGCCCCCCACACTTGTGGGCAGCCCGGGACTCCCCTGACGTGCACTCCAAGTCTATCAGGTTGCTTTCCTTCCAAAAATAACTTCTCCAGGTGATTTCGTTCCGTTTTGACTCCGTCTGATATTCCTTTTCCTCGAAACACTGAAATAGGCATAAAACAGCAAATCTGGGCTGGGCATCCGGTTAATAGGTTAGTCCCAAAAATAATATAAAAGTGGATAATAAAGCCCAATATTGCCTAAAACAGATAATAATATAGCATGAATGCTTCATAAATTATAGATACGTTGGAGACGTATCAAGAGGGTCAAAGACGGATCATTCTTATGAAAAAGAAGCATTCCCAGACCTCTGCCAACTGCCCTCAATTGATAGTGGTCTCGGGGACTACACCCAGTGGGTGCACTCAGCGTTCCCCCACCGAACCAATTTATCATTCGTCCTAGTCCGTCCGAACCGAGTGGAAAGTCAAAAAAAAATCCCTCTCTCCTTGTTCTCAGACCCCCGCCGACTGCCCGCAGTCGATAACGGTCTCGGGGACTACAACCAGTGGGTGCACTCAGCATGCCCCCACTGGTTGAGTTACTCACTTGATACGGCCTGGCCGTACCAAGTGGAAAGCAGAAAAACAAACACATTCTACAGAGCCTCGCCGAATCGCCCATTCAACACGGGTCTCGGGGACTACACCCAGTGGGTGCACTCAGCATGTCCCCACTAGAATGACCAACCCACTCGACATGGCCTGACCAATTCAAGTGGAAGAGCTACACAACTTACAAAGACAAAACACCTAGTGGGTGTACAGACTCAAGGCACAGACCTATGATAGATGCACATTAAAGGTTCCAAAATGCTTATCTACCGACATCTTATGAATAATAAAGCAGCAGTGTTCAGATAGCATATCCTAACAGAGCAAGCGTAAAGCAGCAGTGTTCAGATAGCATATCCTAGCAGAGCAAGGTCCAAGGCAAGGACAAACCAACCGGAAATCAACTAACAATCGTACTTACTCGGATATTGGCCTGCAACATAGAACTGGTGTCCTATGCAGCTTTGCCCGACTCGTACACCACCTTCAGTCGGTCCACCATCAGGCCAGCCTGGATCATTGCTTCCTTGGCAGCTCATGTCTAATCTTCTGGGACGTGATGCAGAGTGAACTAAATCGATGCTGGAGTCTGAGGTGCACTAGCTGGATTGGGAATTGGAGTAATCGACGCTGCAGGCTGAGCAGTTGACAAGGGGACAACAAAGGTTGTAGCAGTCCGCGATGAACCACCAAGGTCTTGGGCCACGGGTTCAGTCGGCGGGTGAGACGACTGGCTGGAAGGTTCTCTCTTGGTAGGATTCCGCGAGCTGGTTGAGCTCCTACCTCTCCCTCGTGTGTTCTTCAAAATTTCCTCATCATCATCATCTGGAAGCTAGATAACATCCGCCGGTTCTACAGTCACTCGACAATGAGAATCCAGTCGACCACCGATATAATTAGCAAGGCATAAGCATATTCGCAAAATTAGTACCTGCTCGAGAAGTGGCCATATCTGCAGTTTCCACATTAGCCTGCTCGTCATCAACTTCCATGTGGGACGCTCCAAAGTGGCACCACTAGAAATTCAAGATCTCACTCGATCAAGAACAGGAAAAAGTCCACAACAGAAGTGAAGAAAATAAAAGAAACACTTACGCCGTAGCAACGGTCACAACAACTTTAATCCTGGGCAAAGCCTTCAGGCGCTTGGGAGGAGCAACCTTGGCTTGCTTGGAGACCTTCCCACTCGGATCAGGAGTGGCCGTCCGGGCATGCTTCTGAGTTTTCGCACTTGACGTTGCAGCTTTGCTATGGTCAACCGCAGGGTCTTGTGTCTGCTTGGATCGACGCTCCATGCAGGGTGGTGACTCGACTTCATCTTCATCGTCAAAGTCATCACTGACATCGCCACACCTGTCGTTCACGTACTCAAAGTCTTCAGTGCCTTCACTCTCTCCTTGGTGTGGCTCTCCATTTGGCACCGGTGAATACATGTTCGTGAATGCCTGAAAAACACAGATTACATAGTTCAGTCTGATCACTTCAAGTGCATACAGAAAAGCAATAAAGGAACAACACTCAACAAGACAAACCAGACCTCTCTAGGAAGATTCTCAGAATGGATGGCAAGATCCGCTTCGCTCCGCGCAGGTTGTCCTTCTTGCCAGTGATGCTCCGAAGCCACTGAGCCACCATCTCCTCTTTGACCTCCTCCGGGTGGACCCGAGTGGTGTCTTCTAGTCCCGATTATAACCACATGGGTTGGTCTCGGGCTTGCAGAGGCTGGATCCGTCGACCGAGGAACGTCTCCAGCAGATCCATGCCGGTCACCCTGCCCCGGATCAATTCAACCATTGCGTCAACCAAGATACCCACCTCACCCTTTTCATGGTCTTCTACAGTCAGCGAGCGGGGAGCATGGAGTCTCTCCAAAGAAAAAGGTGGAAGACCAATCGACTGACCAGGAGTCGGGATGTCTTTCCAATAGAACCAGGTCGATTGCCACCCTCTAACCGACTCAGGAAAAACCACGGAAGGAAAGGAACTTCTACCTCTCATCTGGATCCCCAACCCCCCAGACATTTGGATCACATGTGTCTTATCATCAATCCAATTTGCTTTCTTTACCGACTGAGATCGGCAAGTGAAGATATGTTTGAATAGACCCCAGTGCGGTCGACATCCCAAGAAATTCTCACACAGCAAAACAAAGCCAGAAAGATAGGCGACGGTGTTGGGAGGAAAATGATGAATCTGGGCCCAAAAGAAATATAGAAAACCTCAAAATAAAGGATGAGGAGGCAAAGAGAGAGACCTCAGTCGACATGTGTCGTGAGGAGAACGTGCTCGCCCTCCCGGGGCGCGGGCTCGAACTCCCTCTTTGGCAACCTCCAAGAGCCCTCCATGAGTAGGCCGTCAGCAGTGAGATACTCCAGATCCTCCTTCGTGACGTTGGAAGGGATTCAATCCCCCTAGATCCAACTAGGCGGAATATTGGACCATGACGTCGACCCCTTCGGCGCCTTCTTGCCTTTCGCCGTCTTCTTTGCGTGCTCCAGGGCCGCGGTCTTGTCCTTCACCATTTTTGTAGAGATCGAGAAGAATAGGCTAGGGGATGAGGTGTTTGGGGGGGAGAGGCGGAGAAGAAGAGGAGAGCGCAAGGAAAAGACCGGCATTGTTCGGGGCAGTGGCAGCAACGTCTTAAATGGGGCTTCGATCGAGTGGTTGATGTGCGGGCCTGGGCGATCTTATCGCATCTCGCAACAGCTGCTCACCCGATACGTGGCGAAAAAGGTGGCACAAGGATCGAGGAGTCTGCTCCAACCTGCCATGTTTACTGCGCCACTCTCCGTCTCGCGCGCTTCTCCAAATTTCGAATCCCATGAATTCCGTACGCGGCAAGTCAGTCGATCGCGCCGAAGATACTCAGATCCAATCTTCTCAGAGCTACACACCAAAGTTCACTAGGAAATTTCCAGAACCCATAATCGATCAAGGCGATTGACGAAGGATTAAATATCAAGCTTGCTAACATGGACTCTGAGGAAAGTGTCTCCGAGACATTCAGTCGGACCAAAAACAGCAGCAACCCTTCTTCACTCGACTCTCGATCCATTCGGGGGCTAATGACGTTGACACATACCCAGGGTAGGGTCCTAGGCCTGGCCTACATGCCACTACAAAAAAATACACTTCTGTGATGATACATGTTTGTCACAGTAGGTCACATTTTCTATCATGCATGTACGTCCATGACGATTTTATGACAGAATCAAGATAGTCATACCTGTTGACGGTGTCCTGGACTAGGGGGTACTCAACGCATCATCTCCCAATCAGTTGGATTGGGCCGAGGACCCCCATCGCCGTATACTCATGGGCCAGTCCGGACGGTTGCCGCATACAAGGAAGATTCCACAAGACTTGGCGATCAAGACAAGGACTCCTCCCCCACCGGCGTATTCGGCTAGGACTCTTGTTATCCTAGGCCTCTGGTGCATTATATAAACCGGGGCCAAGCTAGTCGATAGACATATACAATATACAACAATCATACCATAGGCTAGCTTCTAGGGTTTAGCCTCCTTGATCTCGTGGTAGATCTACTCTTGTAACCCACATCATCAATACTAATCAAGCAGGACGTAGGGTTTTACCTCCATCAAGAGGGCCCGAACCTGGGTAAAAACATCGTGTCCCTCGTCTCCTGTTACCATCCGCCTAGACGCACAGTTCGGGACCCCCTACCCGAGATCCGCCGGTTTTGACACCGACACCTGTGTTGTCGTAGAAGTGTTCCATGACATTACCAAAATTATCATCACGGAAGTGTCCAGTTCCATGACGATAAATCATGCATCATACAAGTGCTTTCATCAAGGGTGACTGACACGTGGCATCCACCATAACGGGATGCCATTAAGCTATCGGGTCCGATTTTGGATCCGATAACCCGCTAACAGCCATGACCAATGCCGATTTTCCATGTGTAAAATTCTCATTGCCCGACGGAACCACGTGTCAGCTCCGCGTTGGCACAGGTGACACTCATCTAATGGGCGAGATGCACCTATGATATGTTGACACGTGGACCGGCCCAATAGTGGCCCATAAAGATTAAATGGGCCGGCCCAACTAAAGGCCCACAAGATTTTGCGGACCATAATGGGCCGGCCCAGCTAAAGGCCCACCAAATTTTGCGGACCATAATGGGTCGGCCTAGCTAAAGACCCATAAGATTTTGCGGACCATAATGGGTCGGCCCAGCTAAAGGCCCACAAGATTTTGAGGACACTAGTGGGCCGGCCCATTAACAGGCTACCATGTTTTGGGCCAAATGTCGGCCCATATTTGATCCAGTCCATTAACAGCCTGCGACGTTCTAGGCTTAATAAAGGCTCATATAAGATCCGGCCCATTCAAAGCCTACCACGTTCTAGGCCAAATTACGGCCCAGATCAGATCCATCCCATTAAGAGGCTTTGGGCTAAATTATGGCCCATATCAGATTCGGCCCATCAACTAGACGCTATGCTTTTGGGCCCACTTGCTAAAGGCCCATTTAGTAATTCGGCCTGATATTACTTTCGGCCCGTTAAAGGACCGTTTAATATTTCGGCCCTATATTTATTTTGGCCTGTTAAAAGCCCGTCATATAGTTGGGCCTAACTACGACCCGGTTTGCATCCGACCTGCTCACAGCCGATAATTTGATTGGGCCAAACAAGGACCAAGATAATTTTGGCCTGGTAACGGCCCATGATGTGATTGGCACAATCATGGGCCGGGGTCTATTTCAGCCTGCTGCCGGCCATGAGTTGTTCGACATGTTTCAGGCCCAACCTACTTTTTAGCCTCCTAAAAACCCATTGAGTTTTCTTGTGAAAATAGGGCCGGCAGTTTACTCGGCCTATTAAAGGCCCGAATCTACTAGTGGGCCAGTTTACATTTAGGTCTGTTAACGGACCAAGATGACGGGGCCCATGATGCTGATCATACATAGTGATTTGCATGACGGCCTGATTATGTACCGTAATTTTACGGTTTGGCCGGTTTACTGCGAAGACATGATATATATACAATAAAATAACTGCAACATCGTGAATAAGAAAAAACCTAGACTATACAATAAATAAATTACGGCATATTACATCCACTGGGCATCAAAGTCCGCCACTGTGATAATAAAGCACAAGCAGACAACATATTACATACACTGGGCATCAAAGATCGCCACCAGTGCAAATAAACACGCCAACAAAATAATATACAAAACCAACAACACTTCAATAGAGTTCAAGAAAGGTTAGCCCTGCTCAGGAGCTGCAACGCAAGCAGCCGAGCAAGCTGATGAGACTGCGCTTGTTTGACACTTATATCCTCCTCACTCTGAAAGATAAACAAGCAGACAGATGAAAGGTTTTTCACATATAAGTATCAGTGCTGACAATTCATCACATTTCTTACTGACGAATAAAGTGACACAATTTAAAATAGCAATAACACAATATGGTATTATTCAGGTCAAGACATGGCAGGAAATGACATTGTGAAGGAGTTAGCAGCTTCACGACACCACTGGATTACAGATCAAGAACTCATAAGTATCAATGGTTAGTGTGCTGTCAATTCATCCCATTTTAGATTGGCAAATAAAGAGATGGTTTAAATAATAGTAGAATGATATGACATTGTTCATAGTTAAGACATTGCAGAATATGACATTGTGCTGTAGTGGGTAGGTTCACCACACCACTGGATTACGGATGAAGAACAAAAGCATACATGCAGTGCAAAAGAAGATCACTTGCTCTGTATAGTTTAATTTACATGGTAAGAAGAAGGAACTTGGTTGTACAACTGAAAACTTAAATTGAGAAGGATAAACTTTTGTTTATGAACTATATAATAAACTTTAAATATGCAATTTGATGCAAACACAATAAATAAATAGTTGTTGCAGTCATACCTAACCAAATATACACAACAAAGTTTGAAGGCTTGAGAAGGACAAACTTACATTATTGGTGAAGACAGGCTCTATAAAGCCCTTGTGCATGCTGATGGGGGGGGGGGTAATTCAAGAAGTTTACCACAGAATAATCTTCATAAGCATTGCCTTTATTCTACATTTTGTTAAGAGTAAATATAGATGTGATAATATAAGAAAAAATGGAGAATATTTAAGATAAGATGAAGAGTGATGCTACATAACCAAGTAGCTATAAATGTAAGTACAGCGATACAGGCAAAAGGTACAAGCAAGAGCAATGCAGAGAACTTCTTAAGTACCATCTGTGTTATCCAACCATATGGTAAGAGTAAATATAGATCTGATGTGTAGAAAATGGAGGGCAAAGGAAAATAAGCTGCAGAGTGATGGTACATGAACAACTACCTGTCAATATAAGTACACTGATAAAGGACAGCAGGTACTTACAAGAACAATGCAGAGCTAAAAAATTTCATTGGCATTGGATATATTCTACATAATGTAACCATTCATACAGATCAGATAATTTGGAGCGAACAATTGATAAGCAAGCTATCATGCATACTGCTGTCACATAAGGAACCATGTATGTATGCAAGTACAGTGATATAGGACAAGAGGTACTAACAAGAGCAAAGCAGCGGGAAGCATATTTTTGATATCATGTCGTTCTTTTCAAACCGGAATTCTTAGTCGAGCAGATTTCCTAAAAAAAGATCTGTAAGGCACATGCGGAAATGTAGAAGTTCAAATTGTCATGCGATATCATACACAGTACCTCATCCTGGGAATGAGACCAGTGCATAACAAGGTTTTTCCATTTAATGTCTTCTAAATTTAGCACATGAGACTTCATCGGAAATTCGTTTATAGACTTGCCATCAAAGTGTGATTTCCTCAGGTAACACCGATACTACTGCAATGCTTCCTTGAAAAGCGCAAGCAAGCTTTGCTCATCATGACTATCCAGATTGACCCTCGCCTACTTACAACAATGTAATGTAAATCATTGATGTGTTCAATCAGCAAAAAACTAGAAAATAATCACCATGAATAATAGCACTTACACGTAAGTGGGACAGGAAGATGTGAAAATGGTGATTGTCTTCACTATAATCTTCCCATAATGGGAATATATGCCCGTAGTCCCTAACAACATTGAAAGCATTATCTTTTAAACTGGGAATATCTGGAATGGGGTTCCAATCTATAGGAATTGGCCGTCTGCAGTTGCGATAGGTCTTCGGCCGGTGGACTAGCTGTACTTTTTGCTGGAGTGGGATTTTTCTGTGGTACGGCTGGTGCTATGGCAACTGAAATCGACATATCTTTTGCTGGAGTGCAGGTCCTGTGTGGTGGGGCTAGTGGTGTGGCCAGTGAAGTATGGGTAAAGTCTGTTGGAGTCGGTCCTAGGTTTTGTGTCACTGGTTGTATAGCCAATATAAGTGGGTTGTTGTCTGATTTCTCCGGCACCACCATGTTTTTCAAGGACTTTGTTGGTGCTCCTTCAGGTTCGGCAATCACCCTCTTCCTTTTCGATGTCTGATGCACAAGAACATCATTTGAGTGGAAAACATGGTATGATGACAGATGGAATATGTATTGATAATGGATGGGCATGCCATCTCGACATATATGATGAGTAAACTAAGCAAATGGCAGTGCAACAAAGTAGAATAAATGCAAGACAACATATGCAAGATACACGCAATCAATAAAACCTTCCCAAATTAGAATAGGCACCTTCATGGGTGAGCAGGACAGGCGATCTTCCTTTGACTCTTCGAGGTTAGAATAGTCATTAGGATCATATTCCGAACAAGAATCAACAGGTGGGGAGCGTATGAGTTTCATTGCATCCAGAATGGCACTCAATGCCTTGGTGCCAATTTTGTAAGTCATTGCAGTGTTTAGCTTCAAGAGTGGACTGCTGCTAGTGTGACACAAAGCAGCTACACAGATCATAGTGTAGATATAACGGGAAAACCTTAAGCATCAGAGTAAAATCAGCAAAGTGGAACTTGCTGGAATATATGTGCTAGTATTGCTGATACGACTAGAAAGGCTTCGGATACCAACTCTCTTCAACTGAAGGTGCAGTACTATTAATATGAGTTTAACTCTCAAAGGCGACACATCTCCCCCCATTTCCTTGTTATTCTTATAGGATTCAAGTGGGCAGGCCACTAAAAATTCTATTCCTATGTTTACAAAATCCTACCAATCAAAGAGGCCCGAAGAGTTGAAAGTGTCCATCACAACCGACCTGCAAATGTCCCTGCTCATCTTCAGTACAAGGAACATACTGTACTACTATCATACTCCCTCCATTCCAAAATATAAGTCTTTGTAGAGATTTCCACTATGGATCACATACAGATGTATCCAGATACATTTTAGAGTGTAGATTCACTCATTTTGCTCCATATGTAGTCCATGGTGGAATCTATACAAAGACTTGTATTTAGGAACGGAGAGAGTACTTATTAAACAAGAACGGGAGAGGAACATGCTAAAGAAGAGCAAGCAGATTTTGGATAATAAAAGGTTCGTTGCGCAGTGCCCACACATGATGAACTAGAGCGCATTAAGAATGCAACTCTCTGATGTCTCTCTATATGTGGTGCACGTGCTTTTTGAAAGTAAAGTAGGAACATTAGCTGATCAATTAAATGTTATCTATTTTAGTAATATCAGCAGCATATTAGATTCGTATTTGAGCAACAAGTTTGGAATTATGAGTTGCACATTGTTTAGCTTGATGGATTCAGGAGCAGTGCTAAGCAGGTACGATGATGGTACTGAATATAAAGGCATGTCTACATGCAAGTCGCGTGTCTTTTGTCATTTGGGTCAGTCGACCATTTCAGGCGGTTGGATGAAGATCCTACGTCTCGTAACCCTTCTTCTTCCTCGTCTCTGATTATTCCCATACAGAACACCGCACGGGCCGCCGACCGGACCACCGGCCCCCACCGCCTACGTTCCTCTACCACCCCCACCCCCACCCCCACCCGAGTCAAGTTTTCTTCATTCAGCAAGGCCCCACCACCACCCCCACAACCATCGCCCCCACCCGAGCGCCTTCCTTCGCATCGGCGAACTCCGGCGAGCTCTGAAAAATCAACTGACCCAATTTTGAAATTTAGTCTACTGTGATTTAACTAGTGTGGAATATAAAAGGGGAAAACCATAAGCATTGCGAGTATATTGTTGAGCGTGCCATGGCGGATCTGAAGGTGCAAACCGGACAAAGGCAACTTCACAACCAATGTTTGCTTTCAACTAGCAAGTAAGTGATGGACAAGAAATCAAAGTAAAGCAGTGGCGGTCTATTTTCTTGCTACGATAAATAAGTTGAGCAGATACGAAAGAGTACCGCCTCTGGTGCGGCGCCGTGTATGCATCTGCTGAGAATTTGACGGTGTTGGGGTAGCGATGGCTGTCAGCGGCATGGAAGCAGATCTAGGAGGGTAGATGGTGGCGGCGAGGCGCGGTGGACGAGACGGTCGTAGGAGCGACATCGTCAAGGTGGACAACGGCGGGGATGAAGGGAGAGGACGGGATGCAAGGATCCCGGTCCGAAGCCATGGATGAGAGAGGCCGCTCTCTTGTAATGGACGATGGCGTCGGGGTATCAGCTCCAGCATGGTGGAGGAGGACAACGGTGGATGGGGTGGCGGACAGGGGAGGCTGGGTTGGAGAGGGTGTTTTGGCGCCCACGGAGTACGAATGGGGAAATGGAGGAAGTGGGGAACCATGTCTTCAGGGCGCGCTTGTCTCAAATGCGAGGAAATTTACAAACTTAGCCCCCATTTCATAGTTCCTACATCACAACAATATTAGTTGGTTGGGGATAGGATGGTAATCTTGCATAACCCGATTATTTGCCGACAAGAGTTTATTTTTGGTGCCTGCCGTGTATGAATCGGGGAGGGTGTCGATTTCGGCCGAGGAGACATTGTGTTTTGGCGCCCACCGTGTATGAATCCGGGTGAGAGGTGGTTATGTCATGTTTGAGTGAAATTACAAACCTAGCCCTATTGAAACCTATAGAAATCGAGCTGATAGGCTTTGCGTGGCAGGGATAGGAAGTAATTTCCATCTCGCGGATTTTGGTTTCAGGCGGTTACTATGACTTTCCTCTCTCCGTTCAAATTCTGTAGAGTGCATGTTTACCATGCCAACTCAATTCGAATCCCGTTTGTATTCTATTTTTTCGGGCAGGATCCATTTTCGATTGGAATAAAATTCTATATACATCATTTTTTATATATACTTTCAAAAGCATAACAAATAATTCTGCTCCTTTATATGTACAATATGATTTACAAATACAATGATCTCAAAATCATTAGGTTGAATGCAAAAAATTTAAACCAAATTATGTTCTACTAAAATGTATGGATCATTAATATCTACATATTAAATAACATAGATGCGCGTGAATTCATAGGAGTATGCATGTTTGACAGATCAATTTTAGTTTCGGGCGGTTACTGCGACTTTCCCTGCTTTGTTCAAATTTTGCAGAGTGCACATTTACCGTGCCAACTCAATTCGAATTTCATTTGTATTCTATTTTTGTTCGGGAAGGATCCATTTTCGATTGGAATAAAATTCTATATACATCATTTTTTATATATACTTTCAAAATCACAACACCCTTGATACATAAATATGGTTTAGAAATGGCATGATCTCATATTCATAAGGCTATATCCATCAATTTGGATTTTCAAATATTTGGAACCACTTTATGTTGAAATCCAATGTATGCATTCCTCGCTAACTGTCTCCAACTAATGTGTGTTTCATGCGGGTTTTTTTTACTTCTCAAACATGTATAATGTGTTACACACACGTAACATATAGTGTAATCCCATTTAGACATTAATTGCATATAAACCATGCATTGTTTCTAATTAAAGAATCTATGGATCACCAATATTGATAAACTATATAACATTACACGTGTCCCCAAATTCAAATGAATATGCATGTTTGATACACCAATTTGCGTTATGATATTATCGATGTTGTGATCTCTAGTTTAAATATTTGAATCCCCTTTAATCCAGATATTCATCTCATATAGCTATCACTCATGCTTATATAGGAGTATCTCTCTAGACCTATACACGTTCTTCGTCTCTCGGGTATCTCTCATACTACCTGTATGTCGACAATGATTTTTTATCTTCATAACACACTGACGGTACTCTCTCCCTCGACCTTCATCACTCTATCTCTCTCTAAGTATATCTCGCTCCCTGCTATGTGTCTGTAACTATGATTCTCCATGTGGAATCTCTTTCTCTCACACAAACATAAAACATTGTCTCCCGGGGTCTCATTTCTCTCTACTATTCCCATGTGTCCCACTCACACACCCCCTCTCACACAGAGATGTCTTTCGCTCCTTAGGTATAAGAAGCTACTACTCTTCCTCTTAAATATCTCTTTCTCACACACAAACACAAACTCTGTCTCCCAGGGTCTCATATTTCCCCACCATTCTCTTGTATGTCGCTCACACACACTCTCTCTCCCTAGAGATATCTTGCGTTCCCTCATATGTCTCTCTAGTTATCACCCTTGTTGTGAAATATCTTTCTCTCTCGCAGACACAAAACTCAGTCTCTTGGGATCTCATTTCTCTCTGATATTTGTTTGTATGTGACTCACATGCACCCTCTCTCTATCTCTCTCACACCCACACATATAACTCAGCCTTCTGATCCACTCGACTCCTATCTCTAACGCACACTAGCTAGCATATTTATCTTTCTATTTATCTGTTTCTCCATCAACCTTATTTCTCGCCCTCACTCTTGCTTCATATCACGCACACTACATATGTTTCTCTCTACATGCAGTCAAGTTCCCTCTTTTTATCTTTCTCTCACACACACATAACTTCACCCTCTGAACCAACCGGCGGTCATCTCCAACACTCAAACTAGCAGATGTCCCTCTAGCTAGCATCTCCATCTCTGTATCTATATGTAGTTTCTCCATCAACATTTCTTTCTCGCATGCATTCTTGCTTCCTATCACCCAACTATATATGTCTCTCCATACATGCATTTATAGGTTGATCTCTTTTGCACAATTGTTGTATCTCACGCCCTATGCTTGCCATAGATGCATTCTCCAGCCCACGCCACTATCTCTTAAAGACAAAAACACATGCTCAATTGTCGGGCCTTCTTCCATGCACTCTCACATGCATGCATATTGTCATACCGATTCGTCTCTCCCATGTCGTTGATCTTATGACTTATGTCTTCTTTCTTTTATCTCGATCATGCGCGCGCGCACACACACACACACACACACAGCCCACATATACATGTATACCTCTCGCACATGCATGTTCAATGTCTCTATGTCTCCATATGTAGTTAATTACCCTCAACCCTGATGCCACATCGAATCATTCTCTTCTTGTGTGCACATAACTTCCGCCTACATGGGTAAAATACACACTCACACTTAACAATCTCCTTCTAGCTACCCCCTCTCACTCTTCCCCTATATCCCTGAAACCAATAAGACCATCCCTTTGTTTAATTCCCGCCTACATGCACCATCGATATAAAGTAGTCTTCCTTGGTGTCTCTCTAACAAACATGTTCTCTCGATGGCGACTCCTCTCATGCGCACACACCTTCTCTTCCCACTTTACGGGCCTTTTCTCTCTCGCACCCCATCGTTGGTGGCCTCTGCCATACACATCACCTCTCTATGATGAAGCCACGCACACTTAAATTACATCCGCCATCGAGGACCCCGCATCACACACACACACACGCGCGCGCGCGCGCGCGTGCACACACACGCAACCCCCCCCCCACACACACACACACACTAAGACTCCATCACACACACACACACACACACTAAGACTCCATCTCTCTCTCTCTCACACACACACTAAGACTCCATCACACACACACTAAGACTCCATCTCTCTCTCTCTCACACACACACGCGTGCGCACCCACCCACCTACCCACACACACACACACACACTAAGACTCCAACTCACGCACACATGCTCTAGGCGGAGCATTTGATCCTACCACCCTTCATCTAACCTTACCCGTATGATAAACAATCACCTTAATTTACTTGTATAACATGGACAAATTCCACTTTACTTTAGTAGTTAGCAAACTTATCATCTCTACCCTTATAAAAAACCAAGTTGGTGATGATGGTGTGCCTGCCATCTTGTAATATAGACCGTGTGATCTATATCTGACGGATAGAAAGCAAACTATGATAATTTTACAAAAGATACCTGCACCTCTCTCCACATCCTTATCTCCCACAACCTCATTGCTGAGCAATTAAAAAAGGAAGTCTCTAGAACAATCTAGCATGGAGGCCGCTACCGCCTGCCAGAGCCGTCCATCCCCATGCCTCCACCAGTCCGACCACCAGTCACCACCACACTCCACTCCTCCTCACCTTATCTCTCATCTTTCATTTTTTCGATGCCATTCTCGAGATACCAGTTTTCCGATAAAATTCTCGAGATATCATTAGTTTTTACACATGGGATTACTCCTGCATGGGTCAATCACAACATGTGTTTTATAAAGAAAATGCATATTGATGTTCCGTGCAATGCACTAGCATCTTGCTTGTAATTATATAACACAAATCACGAGCAGGAAGTGACATTTTTTTACACAGCCACGTTAACATGGCCACGTAAATAACTAGCTAAAGTATAATACCATTATACTTATATCCCGATGCAAAAGGTTGAGTACATGTCCGAAGAGTAGAGTCGCACACACGCACTTTGTCTCTCAGAATCTCTCTCACACACACACACACCAGTTACGTGACGCCCACTTAAGCAGACACGTATGTTACAATTTGTGCACCCGCGGGTACACGTGATGGTGCGCATTTATTTAAGCCAGGCGGTGAACCCAAACAGTAGCTGAATGCATTCCCCTCCTGCCGCCTATTCTCTGGTCGCCGTCACCCGATAGACATGGCCCGGGCGAAGGTAACAACATACGCCATACTCCCGCCGGAGCGGCGCTTTAATCTGCAAATTTTAGTGGTCATGCATGCATCTTTTTGTGCTAGCACTCCTATGTAAGGGTTGACCGATTGCTTCCGCGGACGTGCGCGGGCGGTGGAAGAGGAGGGAGAAGGGAAGCGGGCTGTGGAGTAACATTTTTTAAAGTGCAATAATTGAGTGGTTTTGCAAACTACCAGTACTACACCTGAAACTGTTCAAAACCAATACTCCCTCCGTCTAGGTGTGTAAGTCATCTTATGAAAACTAAATAATCCCAAAACACTTAGGCGTGGTGCATTAATTTCTACCTCGTTTCTTGTTTCTTGACATATCAACCAATAAGAGATGTGTGGTGTGCATGCTTTTAATGACTTGAGACAACAAACACGACATGTAGTGGTTAGTGACAATGCCATAGACCTAGGGTAGGGTCATAAACCTGACCTATACGCCCTACCCAAGGTCACTACCCTATAAGCAAGGACATTCAATGCACAACATGAAGTATCAACTGAAGCCATCGAGTGCAATCCACTCGACCAGTCACCTCACTCGGATACCCCCAATTTCGCTTGACCTGGATGGAGTCATTCGACCATACAGGAAACCACTCGGAGTACAGAAGACTTAGAGTCACTCAGGATGACAACGGTCAGGCGTTCACTCCGTAGACTTAAAGATCATTGATGACACTTTATAGCTGGCGTTACCAGTAATGCCCTATCTTAATGTACATTGAACCCCTGTAACGTAGGACGGCTGGGGTCCTGGCGCACTCTATATAAGCCACCCCCCTCCTCTGGGACAAGGGTTCGCACCCCTTGTAATTAACACACACCTATATTCCAGTCGACCGCCTCAGGGCACCGAGACGTAGGGCTTTTACCTCCTCCGAGAGGGGCCTGAACTCGTAAACTTGTGTGTACAACCTCGCTGTAGCTAGGGCCTCGCCTCCTCATATGTACCCCTATTCTTACTGCCATACTTAGTACCACGACAGTTGGCGCCCACCGTGTGGCGAAGCATCTTAGAAACTTGCGAGGTTGCATTTTCTCCGATCTTCATCAACATGGTTTCCGACGGCGGTTTGGTCATGGGCCGCGAGTTCCGACTCGGTGCGCTCACTTTCGTCACCGACAACTCCGCCTAGCTCCAGGAGGCCCCCCTCGATGTCGAGGCTCTCCCGATATGCGGATCGTCGCACTTTCGCTTGAGTGCCTACGGCGTCCTCTTACGACAGTCATCGACTCCATATCGGTCGGCCTTCACGTCGCCTACTCACTCCGCTGGACGCTGCCGCAAGCGATCTGGTCGGTCGCGGCTCCAGCGGTGGGTGAAGCATGCGGTGGCTCGCCAGACGGTCACCCCCCAAGTCACGGCAATCGAGCCCGAAGAATTTCACTACGGTCCAGTCGACTGGTTCTGTAGCTACTTTTTCCAAGACCAGGAGTTGTTACCCCGCGGCGGAAGCTCTCATGGTCGACTCCCGTCGTAGCCCACCTGGGTTTCGCCGCAGTGGTGGCAACAGTGGTGGTGATGGCCCGTCATTCGGCCACAAGGAGTACGAGCCTCAACCTCTCAACTCTCAACAGAGGGAAGAGCTGCACCGCCGCAACCTGGAGGCCCTCCAGACCCCCATCACAGGGTCACCCCCCAAGTCACAGCACATCGATCCAGAATCTTGCAGCTGCTACATGTATAGTAGAGTCTATTCAGTCGTCCCGTTTAGAAGC
This sequence comes from Triticum aestivum, assembly GCF_018294505.1. Taxonomy (NCBI): domain Eukaryota; kingdom Viridiplantae; phylum Streptophyta; class Magnoliopsida; order Poales; family Poaceae; genus Triticum; species Triticum aestivum. The sequence continues at coordinate 129,172,495 of NC_057798.1, forward strand.
TGGAAGGGGCTTGGAGGCCGATCCGAGCACTGCTCCGAGCAGCAGGAGAGCTAAACTCCGCTAGTTCCCAGTCGCGGAATAGGATCCACAGCAGGTCAGTAAGAGCAGATACGGTTCAGTCGGCACATAGTCCTGGGTTGCCTTTACGGCATGAAGATCGTGATCGCCGTCGAGATCGGCACCTGGGAAGAGCTCATGGAGAGTTTGACCATGAGTACGCCCGTGACAACCATCGTCGAGTGCCTTTGCCCCTTTCGAGGGACGGGCCGTACATGCCTCGGTGATATGACGACAGGCGTCCGTATGGTAATGACCGCAGAGTTCCCATCGACCCAAGAGAGCCTAGGTTCGACGCAAGGTCAGTTATTGTCCAAGGTTTGGTCGAACGGAACAGAGCATACAGAGAGGGGTTGGATAGAGACATGCCTGATGGAAGCAGGGGCCATGTTTCCATCCTCGAGTGTTTCGGAAGAGCCATCCGAGCCGCTGAGATCCCTCACAACTTCAGATTGGCGACTGGCATCAGTAAGTTCACAGGAGAGTCGAAGCCTGACTTGGTTGGAGGACTACCGAGTGGCTATGCATATTGGTGGTGGTAGTGATGAGGTGGCCATGAAGCACCTCCCTTTGATGCTCGAAGGTTCTGCCAGGGATTGGCTGAATCAGTTGGCCCCTGGAAGCATTTTCAGTTGGGATGAGTTGGCCCGAGTGTTTACCAAAATGTTTGAGGGCACCTGCAAGAGACCTACTGGTTTGTCGGAATTGCAGCATTGCATGCAGAAACAGAATGAGACCTTGAGAGATTATATCCAGAGATGGATCACTCTTCACCACACGGTTGAGAACGTATCGGATAATCAAGCAGTTTGTGCCTTTAAAGAAGGCGTTCGCTACACAGAGCTCAATATGAAGTTCGGTCGGACCGGAGACATGTCTCTTGCTCGGATGATAGAGATTGCCACCAAGTACGCTAACGGAGAAGAAGAGGACCAACTCCGGAGTGGCAAAAACAGACCAGTCGCCCAAGACACCGGAGGAGGAAACTCCAGTCGGAAGCAGAAGCAAAAGGCTGAAGCTGCGGGCCCTGCCGAAGCAGCAGTCTTGAACCAAGGAAAGTTCAAAGGGAAACCCAAGGGGCCTTGGACCCCTAAAAAAGTGAAAGATCAAGTAGGAAATGATGTGCTTGATTTACCGTGTTATATACACACCAAAAAAGATGAAGAGGGGAATCTGATTCTCCCCAAGCATACCACTCAATAGTGTCGACTCTTGATTCAGAGTTTCCGTGAGAAAGGTCAGCCTAGTGAGAAAGAAAAATAGTCTGGTAAGGAAGAAGACAAAGACGAGGATGATGGTTAACCCAATGTCAATGCCACTTAAATGATTTTTGCTGACGTCGAGAGCAAAAGTCGACTAAAGTGATCAACAGAGAAGTAAACATGGTTGCTCCGTCAACGACGGCATAATTGGAGTGGTCGAAAAACCCCATAAAATTCGACCAGTCCGACCACCCAGCACACGTTGCCACCCCCAGGCGGCAAGTATCGGTGGTTGACCCAGCCGTTGGGGGCACTCGACTGACCAAGGTTTTGATGGACGGTGGCAGTGGTCTGAAAATCCTGTACGCTAAGGTCCTTAAAGGGATGGGCATCTCAATGTCCAAGCTCAGTGAAAGAAACATGCGATTCCATAGAGTCATCCCAGGAAAGAAAGCCGATTCACTCGGTCAGATCACTCTTGACGTGGTTTTCGGTGATGAGAAGAATTATCGCAAGGAGAAGTTGACCTTTGAGGTAGTGGATTTCAAAAGTGTGTACCATGCCATTTTGGGCCGACCTACATATGCCCGTTTCATGTCTCGACCATGTTATGTGTTCCTCAAGTTAAAAATGCCCGGTCCAAAAGGCGTGATCACAGTCATTGGGAATCGACAAAGAGCATAAGATTGCCTCCAGAAAGGTTGTAAGATTGCTGATGAACAGATGGTAGCAGTGGAGTTTCAAGAGTACCAGAAGAATGCAGATCCAAGTGATTTGTTGCATGCCAAAAAGCCTGCCTCTGAGTCTACATTTCAGTCGGCCGGCGAAACAAAACAAGTTCACATTCACCCGACCGACCCTAATGCTGCTCCGACTCATATTTCAACAACACTCGACAGCAAATAGGAAGAAGCGCTCGTCCAGTTCCTCCATGAGAACTGGGACATCTTCGCATGGAAACCATCAGACATGCCAGGTGTACCCAGGGGACTGGTTGAGCAACGTTTGTGAGTCGACCCAAAGGAAAAACCAGTTAAAGAACATCTCCTTAGTCTGCCACAGAGAAGAGGAAGGCAATTGGCGAGGAGGTGGCTCGGCTTCTGGCAGCTGAGTTCATCCGCGAGATATACCACTCCGAGTGGCTCGCTAATGTCGTCATAGTCCCCAAGAAAGATAAGTCACTTTGAGTGTGTATCGATTTCAAGCATATCAATCGGGCCTACCTGAAAGATCATTTCCCTCTGCCCCGCATCGACCAGATAGTCGATTCAACTGCGGGATGTGAGCGCCTATCCTTTTTGGATGCGTATTCCAAGTACCATCAGATCTGTCTGTATGGACCCGATGAGATAAAAACAGCTTTCATCATTCCTTTCAGATGTTTTTGCTATGTCACTATGCCTTTTAGCCTCAAGAATGCTGGTGCCACGTTCATGCGCATGATTCAGAAGTGCCTGCTCACTCAAATCAGTCAGAATGTGGAAGCATACATGGATGACATAGTGGTTAAGTCACGCAATGGTTCCGACCTGCTGACTGACCTCGCTGAAACCTTTGCCAACTTAAGAAGATATGATATCAAGCTCAACCCATCAAAGTGCACATTCGGAGTCCCAGGCAGAAAGTTACTCGGTTTTATTGTTTCCGAACGGGGGATCGATGCAAATCCCGAGAAGATTGGCACAATCCTCCGAATGAAGCGCCCTGTGCATGTACATGATGTTCAGAAGCTTACTGGTTGTTTGGCTGCATTGAGTCGATTCATCTCACGCCTCGGTGAAAAGGCACTACCTCTTTACCGACTGATGAAGAAGTCTGACAAGTTCGAGTGGAATGATGAAGCTCAAGAAGCATTTGAAGAGCTCAAAGCCCTGCTTTCCACCTAGCTGTGCTTGCAGATCCAGTCAGCAAGGAGCCTTTACTGCTTTATGTCGCAGCCACTAGACAGGTTGTCAGCACCGTGCTCACGGTCGAGCGGGAAGAAGAAGGAAAGACCTTCAAAGTTCAACGCCCAATGTATTATATTTCTGAAGTCTTAACTCCGCCCAAGCAAAGATACCCACACTATCAGAAGCTTGTTTATGGAATTTATCTGACCATGAAGAAAGTGGCACACTACTTCTTAGACCACTCGGTTTCAGTAGTCAGTGATGCTCCACTATCAGAAATCCTGAACAATAGAGATGCAACTGCTCGAGTGGCAAAGTGGGCGATTGAACTCCTTCCGTTAGATATCAAGTTTTAGGCAAAGAAGGCCATCAAGTCCTAGGCAATAGTAGATTTCCTTGCAGAGTGGACTGAACAGGAGCAACCGACTCAGGTTCACTCGGAGCATTGGACTATGTTCTTTGATGGCTCCAAGATGTTGAATGAATCCGATGCAGGAGTGGTTTTGGTATCCCCAAGAGGCGACAAGCTCAACTATGTCCTCCAGATTCACTTTGATTCTTCAAACAAGGAAGCTGAATATGAGGCACTTCTGTATGGGTTGCTATGTCCATTTCACTCGGCGTCTGATGCCTGATGGTATACAACGACTCAGACTTAGTGGTCAATCAGGTGATGAAGGAATGGGATATTAGGAGTCCAGCAATGACTGGTTATTGCAATGTAGTGTGTAAGCTAGAAAAGAAGTTCTAGGGGTTAGAGCTCCACCACATACCCCGAATCAAGAATCAAGCTGCTGATGAGCGGGCGAAGATAGGTTCCACTCGGAAGCGTATCCCCAGTAATGTGTTTTTGGAGCATCTTCACACCCCATCAGTACAGGAAGATCCCTTTAAGGAAGAGCCCCCGCAACCAATAAGTTCAAAAAATCTGACTGAAATCGACATCCCATATGTGGTGTACTTGATCATGGAAGTATTAGTGATCACGCCCGACTAGACGGTGCCATATATCGCGTACATACTGAGGAAGGAACTCCCAGAAGATGAGGATGAGGCTCGCCAGATCGTCCGATGATCAAAAGCTTTCACCATTGTAGGATCAAAAGTATGTCTAGAGGGGGGTGATTAGGCTACTTGACCAAATAAAAATCTAGCCTTTTCCCAATTTTAGTTCTTGGCAGATTTTAGCAACTTAGCACGAGTTAAGCAATCACAATACAATTCAAGCAAGCATGCAATGAGTATATGAGCAGCAGAAAGTAAAGCATGCAACTTGTAAGAAAGTAAATGGGGGGAGTTTGGGAAGCAAACGCAATTGGAGACACGGATATTTTTGGCGTGGTTCCAATAGGTGGTGCTATCATACATCCACGTTAATGGAGACTTCAATCCATGAAGGGTAACGGCTGCGCGAGTCCATGGAGGGCTCCACCCACGAAGGGTCCATGAAGAAGCAACCTTGTCTATCCCACCATGGCCATCGCCCACGAAGGACTTGCCTCACTAGGGTAGATCTTCACGAAGTAGGCGATCTCCTTGCCCTTACAAACTCCTTGGTTCAACTCCACAATCTTGTCGGAGGCTCCCAAGTGACACCTAACCAATCTAGGAGACACCACTCTCCAAAAGGTAATAGATGGTGTGTTGATGATGAACTCCTTGCTCTTGTGCTTCAAACGATAGTCTCCCCAACACTCAACTCTCTATCTCTCTCATAGGATTGGATTTGGTGGAAAGATGATTTGAGTGGAAAGCAACTTGGGGAAGGCTAGAAATCAAGATTCATATGGTAGGATTGGAATATCTTGGCCTCAACACATGAGTAGGTGGTTCTCTCTCAGAAAATAAATGATGGAAGTGTAGGCACGTTCTGATGGCTTTCTCCATGAATGAAGAAAGGGTGGAGGGGTATATATAGCCTACATACAAAATCTAACTGTTACACACAATTTACCAAACTCGGTGGGACCGAATCAGAAAACTCGGTCCGACCAATTTAGTTCATAATGTGACCGTTAGGCATTTTGGTGGGACCGACATGTCAGCTCGGTGGGACCGATTTCATTAGGGTTAGGGCATAACGTAATCTCGGTTTGACCAATTACACAAACTCGGTGGGACCGACTTTGGTAATAAGCTAACTAGAGAGTTGGTCAGGCAAACTCGGTGGGACCGATTCGCTCATCTCGGTGAGACTGAAACATTATGAAAGGGAAACAGAGAGTTTGAATTGCGTACTCGGTGGGACCGATAGCTCATCTAGGTTGGACCGAGACGTTATGAAGGGAAACGGAGAGTTATAATCCCATCTCGGTGAGACCAAGATCCCTATCGGTGAGACTGATATGACTAGGGTTTCTGGCAGTGGCTATGTCAAGTGAACTCGGTGGCGCCAGATAGATCAAATCGGTGGGGCCAAGTTTGACTTTTGGCTTGGGACATATGTGGATATGAGAAAGTGATTGAGGGTTTTTGGAGCATATCACTAAGAATTTTGAGCAAGCGAGCCATTAAGCAACACCTCATCCCCTTTTAATAGTATTGCCTTTTCCTATAGACGCAATGTGATCTTGGATCACTAAAAGTAAAATGTAGAGTCTTGAGCTTTAGAGCTTGAGCCAATCTTTGTCCTTAGCATTTTGAGGGGTCCACATTCATAATCCAAGCCAGCCCAATCATTGAAATTTCCTGAAATATTCATCTTGAAATAGCATTAGTTCAATGAGCTATATGTTGTCAATGATTACCAAAACCACCCAGGGATAGTTGCACTCTCAATCTCTCCCTTTTTGGTAATTGATGACAACATATGGATAGCTTCGACAAATGATAATAAGATTGAAATACATCATCGCTTTGAGAAGTGTGTGATAAACAAGACCTCCCCCTAAATTTTTGCATTATTTAAGATTTGCTTTTGAATGCAAATGCACAATCGATTAGTATCATGGGTTACTCTTCCATGTCACATACATCTTGGTGGAGCGCTCAAAATGATAGCAATTAAAAACATGCACTCATCACCAAGCAAAGTGAATGATCATATATGGATATAAGAGATAATGTCATCCAAGCAAACATTAAAGTAGCATATGATCAAACACATGATCATACAAGTATCTCACACAAGCACACAAAGAAGCAACACTCTCTCTCGAAGCCTATGATCTATGCATATTTCTCCCCCTTTGGCAACAATTTACCAAAAGGTTCAAATATGCATAGTGTTATGTGTCTCTCAGGCTTGGTCTTCGGGAGGTGGTGTAGAGACAACTCCAAGGACGAAGGCTTCTGTTGATGTAGCTGGAGCTGGTGGAGTGGTTGCTGGAGGTGGCACTGGAGTTGTAGTTGCTGGTGCTGATGTAGTCGCTCTAGTATCTGGAACAGGCACTGCATCAGACCTCTGACCTATTGGCACTCTCAAAAAATCATCTGTAGTTGCCTTTCCCTTCTTCTCCTCTGCTTCCTCCTGGAGCTGCTCAACTGTTGTTTGGATCTCAGTGACTTTCAGATCAAGATCATAAAACTTGGTCCCTATGATCCTATCCAAGCTCTCCTGATTCTAAGTCAGGGTGGCCAAGCCCTTCTCAATCCTCAAAGTAGATTGGATTAGATAGGCTAGTTTATCTTATTTGCTCTTCAAGAACACTTGAGATGCTTCCTCAACAGTTGGCATCTTTGTAACTCTCTCTACCTTTGCCTTTGCTCTCTTCTCTTGTGCTTGCACTAATGAAGGTTCATTCTCATCCATCACAGCTATGTTGTCTTCAAATTCTGGATGGAGAGGTAAATGCTCCTTGTCCAACAAGTAAGTGTCTATGCCCATCTTTGAGTTGATGAGCACCTGAATATGTGGAGCATACCCACAAGACCTTTTCTGATGAGCAGCAGTCCTCTTGATTGTCCCTACAATCAGACTCATGACCTTGAATTTCTGAGGAACATCAAAATTGTGCAGCAAGTTGATTGAATGTCCTCTTATCATCCGATGATCTCCAGATTTTGGAAACAAGCTATGCCTCAAGATTGTGTTGATAGTAGGCAGACCCGACAACAAGTACTTCACTGAGCCAAACTTATGAGTTTCAAGGGCTTCATCAGGAATTTCCTTATATATGCTTGCCATGGAGTTGTGGTCTTTCTTCTTCTTGGCATACACATCCAAATCATCCTCATGTTCTGCTGGAGCATTGATCAATTTGGCCCATTCATCAACAGTTGACTGGTACCTTGTACCTTCAGACATCCACACTATCCTTCCAACTGGATAGAAATGAGCAGTGGAGTAGAATTGCATGATTACCTCATCATTCCATTTGGTGAGCTTCTGACCAACAAACTTGTCAACTTCACAAGACTTGAAGTTGTCATAGACACCTGGAAAGTGATCTTCATTCTCTCTGATGTAGTTCCAGTCAACCCATCTCATGTCATAGACAATTGGCTTCTTGTCAAGCAAAATGGTCTCATAGAAATCTTGTTGTTCTTTGGTGTGGAACCTGTAGTCCATTGCAGTTCTCCTTCTCACAACATAAGGATCATTCTTCCTCCAAAGTCGCAGACATGCATCCTTTCTGTTTTTCATGTCCTCTGCCACTGGATGAGTGTCATTGTGGTCTAGAATCTTTGGTTTGAGCTTTCTTAGAACTTGGGCTTTAGCATCTTCTTCTTCAACTTCAAGCACTGGGGCCTTGTTTCTCTTTAGTTGGGATGTTTTTGGTGCTTCTCTTGGGTGCAGTCTTGTTGGCTTGAGCAGCAGCTTTGGGAGCAGGTTTGGGCTTAGAAGCAGCCCCTGACTTGATTGCATCTCCCATAAGCTTTTGTGACTTAGGTGATGGAGCAGAATCCTCTTCCTCTTCATCTTCAGAAGGATCTCTCATCATAGTTGATTTTCCAAGAACTTTTGCATGAGTGGTTCTTGCCCTCTTCTTCTTCTTGTCATTTCCAACAGCCTCGCCATCATCTGATTCTATGGTGAATTTCATGGTTTCTCCTGTTGGAACTTTCCTTGGCTTTGACATTGGAAATCTCCTTGTTGGTGCCTTCCTGTTCAGACCAGGCTTTGTTGCAGCAGCAGTGCCATACTCCTTCTTCAACACTTTCGTTTTGGAAGTGGCCTCATCCTCAACAGCCACATAGTCCTCATCTTTAGAATCTGAGGTTCTCTTCTTTCTTGCTCTGGTGGCTGCCTTTGGCAAGTTACTTGGTGTGCTCCTGCTGCTCTCATCATAGGTGCTTGAGGTACTAGTGCCCTCACTCATTTGCACTTGCTCTTCAGATCTGTTCTAGCTATCACTCTAGTCAGACATCTTGGCAGGCAAACTGACAGCAAACCTTGTGAATAGATATAGATGAGGTAGAGTGGATGAGCATCACAAAGTACAGAGGTTTTGCAAAACAGATGAGTCAAAAACTTAGTTTTAGTTTTCTACTGAAATGATCTCGGAGCTACCGAATTGATAAACTCGGTGAAACTGAAGCAACATTTGGAACCTAAACTAGTGAACTCGGTCAGACCGAGTCATAGTTTGGTGGCACCGAGATTGCTTGGGTTTCACAGAGAGTTGAACTCGGTCACACCGATTTGTAGTTTTCGGTCAGACCAAAAAGCGCATGTGCAATGGACTAAGCCAAATCGATGAGACCGATTTCTACGATTCAGTCGGTCCGAGATGAGTTCAGTGCAGACCTAACCCTAAATTTTTGAATCAAACTTAGCCTAAGGAAGTTTTTCTCTGGATAGATTGATTTCATTCATGGCAAGAATCATGGCATTGACCTCGTGCTTAGAATCGAAGTAAAAAGATAGCACAAGGGGTTGAACTCATACCCTATTGCGGCGGGAGTTTTCTACAGCGACAACAGCGGAGCAGATTCCCATTGATGGCGATAGAAACCAGCGGCAGGAGGTTGCTCGCAGCGACGAGACGATCCAGAGACCTGAGGAGGCAGAGCAAGACACGCGCGGGATGAGGAGTTTTGAAGAAATTTCCACAATCTCACCCGTGGGTATATATATATCCCGAGTCCCGACCCTGTCGGTGTGACTGAGTGGAACAACTCGGTGGCACCGAGATGTAGAATCGCAAGCAGTTACTGCAACTCGGTGTGACCGAAGTGTTCAAATCGGTTGCACCGAGATGAAAACCTAGATCAACTTAGTGATCTCGGTGTGACCGAAATGGATGATTCAGCCTAACCGAAATGCACAAAGAGGTTTTGGAAGTTTAAGTCTATGACGAATCGGGGACTCCAAGTGCTCCTCACACAGAGTGGTTCAAATCTGACTTGATCAAACTTTGTGATGTAGCTTGAATAGAGTTTGAGATGAGAAAAGCATAGATAGCTAGAGAAGGTTCTTAGGCATTCTTGTCCATCCACTTGGCAAAAGAGAAAGAGCCAAACAACCAAAGCAACAAGTGGATGTCCTCGAATGAGTAAAATATGCAACTAGCATGCTCACACAATAAAATGGCAACTGAAATATGTGGCAAAGGACACACAACCATTCTAGCATCTATCAAACAATTGGCGCTGACTAGGTCATCTATATATGAGTATATTGACTTGGGAGTCAAATGAGAACATTTGATCATAAGTCATACTCATTGTTTAAGCACAAGTGGGCTTACCACTTTTACATAAAGCATTGTTGTGTTCACACTGTTAGAGTTGCTTTAGCTCAATTCTTAGAGTAAGGCTCCCCTTAGATGTGATATCCCCCCTAAGAGGGATGAACTAACCTTGGGTTTTGTCGATGATGACTTCATGTAGGTGTTTAAGATGTGGATGCTCAATGTTGATGTAGATCATTCGGAGCAATCCATTGGAGAGAGTTGCACTTTCAATACCTACACGGGTTAGTCCCACGAGGAACAAGCAAAGATATCCATAGACATATAGTGATGTACACATAAGATGATGTCCATGAAAGCATTGGGTTACCTTGTCCCTTGTCTTGCCAACAAGAGGGTTTGTGACTCCTTGAACTAATGCATGATATGGAAGTTGTTTGCACTTGTTCTTGCCAAAATGATATGAGTTAAGTATGTTGGCGAAGTCACCCTCAAGAACTCTCTAGTTCTTCTTCTTCGGGATCCACATCATCTTGATGGGAATCCTTGGAGTTGTAGTCGTACTTGATGAAGTAGAACTTGATGTAGTCTTGGGAACCCACTTGACCAAGGCCTTGGGAGCTTCTTCAAATGCATCAATCTCCTCTTGAAGCTTGTCCTTGCCTTTTTGCTTGTGGTCTTGTGGTGAAAGATCATCTTGAGCTTGTGTCCCTTGGAAAGAAGTAGTATCATACTTCTCTTGTTGAGGAACAAACTTCGTCTTAGGGTATTGATCTTCTTCCCACTCAACTCCATTGGCATTCAACGTTCGTTCAAAACTAACACCTTGATTCTTCCGGTGCCTTCCTTGCTTGTGTACAATTTCCTCAAATTGCTTACTTCCGACAAGGCTCTTGTAAACAACTTTCTCTATAATTCCCTTCTATGAGATATTTTCTTGCTCAAGTGTAACTTGGCTAAGAGAATCATTAGTGGAATCAAGAGAACTACTAGAAGCAACAACATTGGATTTAGCATGATTATTGTTACTACTAGAAGAAGAATCTTTCTTACTCTTGTTGTTAGATTTAGCTTGTGGCATGTAAGTAGACAAGAGTAAACATTTGGCAATGTAAGAAGAACTTTTCTTGCGAAGATCATCATTGATTGCCTTTAAAAACCCATGCTCTTGCTCAAGGTTGAGCTTTTGAAAGCGTAACTTCTCATGAGTCTTTAAAAGTTCTTGATGATCTTCCAAGGTAGTTTCATGAGCTAACTTAAGAGTGTTTAGTTCTGTAGTTAGACGCTCAATCTCCTTCTTATCATCATCATTCGTTTTATCTTGATTAGCATGATCAATAGCAAGTTCATCATAGTTTTCATAACTAGAGTTGTCAACAAGTAAATCATCATCACCTAACAAATCATCTTCATCACTATTGAAATCAACATACTCGGGGTGTGATACCTTTGGGCCTTTAGCCATGAAGCATCTTCCAATTCCTTCATTTGGTGAGTCAAATATGTCATAGGAGTTGGTTGACGCAAGTGCTAGACCGGGAACACCTTCATCTTGAGTATATTCGGAGTCGGAGTGATAACTTCTCTCGGAGTGATGGTCGGAGTTAGAGCTAGATACCCATTCACCAACATGAGCTTGATGTCTTAGTTTTGTGTAGCTCTTTGATTATTTGTCCTTCCTTTCTGAATCCTTGATTCTCCGGGAGGTTCTTCGTTCATAACGATCATCTCTACTCCTCTCTCTTGGTGGTGATTCTTCTCTTCTACTTATTCTTTTAGGTGAATCTTCTCTTCTTTTGTAGGGTGCCATACACTCATTGGAGTAGTGTCTGGGTCTTCCACAATTGTATCAATTACGTTCACGACTCGAAGATCTTTTGTCATTATAGGACCTTGACTTGGAACTTCTTTCCTTGCTTCTACTCTTGTAGAACTTGTTGAAGTTCTTCACCATTAGGCTCAATTCTTCATTGAAGGTTTGTTTCTCACTTGATGATCTAGGAGCATCACATGAGGCTTTGTAAGCACCACTTGACTTGTTGTGAAGCTCTTCTTTATCCTTGAGTGACATCTCATGAGCAACAATTCTTCCAATGACTTCCGTTGGCTTGAGATCTTTGTAATTGGGCATCATTTGGATCAATGTGCACATGGTATCATATTTTTCATCCAAGGCTCTTAGGATCTTCTTGATGATGAATCTATCGGTCATCTCTTCACTTCCTAAGCTGGCAATCTCATTTGTGATGAGAGCAAGCCTAGACTACATTTCAGCGACACCTTCACCATCCTTCATTTTGAACTTGTCAAGTTGACTTTGAAGCACATCCAATTTGGATTCCTTGACGGAGTTGGTACCTTTGTGCATATCAATCAAAGTATCCCAAATTTCCTTTGCATTCTCAAGACGGCTGATTTTGTTGAATTCTTTGGGGCACAATCCGTTGAAGAGGATATCGCAAGCTTGAGCATTGTAATGTAGCATCTTCAACTCTTCCGCGGTAGCTTCACAGTTCAGTTCTTTCCCATCAAAGAATTCACCTTGCAAGACAATACAAACAATATCCCAAATGGCGGGGTTATGTCCAAGAATATGCATTTTCATCTTATGCTTCCAACTAGCAAAAGTAGTACATCAAAGTAAGGACCTCTATGGTGGTAATTTCCCTCGCTAGACGCCATACTATCCTAGGTTGTGAAACCAAGGCTATGATCACCAAAAGCTATGAAAACCAAGGAAAATGGAGACCGTAGCTCTGATACAAATTGTAGGATAGAAAGTATGTCTAGAGGGGGGTGATTAGACTACTTGACCCAAAAAAAAATCTAGCCTTTTCCCAATTTTAGTTCTTGGCAGATTTTAGGCTTTAGCAACTTAGCACAGGTCAAGCAATCACAATACAATTCAAGCAAGCATGAAATGAGTATATGAGAAGCGGAAAGTAAAGTTTGCAACTTGAGAGAAAGTAAATGGGGGGAGTTTGGGAAGCAAACGCAATTGGAGACACACATGTTTTTGGCGTGGTTCCGATAGGTGGTGCTATCGTACATCCAGTTGATGGAGACTTCAACCCACGAAGGGTAATGGCTGCGCGAGTCCGCGGAGGGCTCCACCCACGAAGGGTCCAGGAAGAAGCAACCTTGTCTATCCCACCATGGCCATCACCCACGAAGGACTTGCCTCACTAGGGTAGATCTTCACGAAGTAGGCGATCTCCTTGCCCTTACAAACTCCTTGGTTCAACTCCACAATCTTGTCGGAGGCTCCCAAGTGGCACCTAATCAATCTATGAGACACCACTCTCCAAAAGGTAATAGATGGTGTGTTGATGATGAACTCCTTGCTCTTGTGCTTAAAATGATAGTCTCCCCAACACTCCACTCTCTCTCATAGGATTGGATTTGGTGGAAAGATGATTTGAGTTGAAAGCAACTTGGGGAGGGCTAGAGATCAAGATTCATATGGTAGGATTGGAATATCTTGGCCTCAACAGATGAGTAGGTGGTTCTCTCTCAGAAAATGAATGATGTAATTGTAGTCATGTTCTAATGGCTTTCTCCATGAATGAAGAAAGGGTGGAGGGGTATATATAGCCTCCACACAAAATCTAACCGTTACACACAATTTACCAAACTTGGTGGGACCGAATCAGAAAACTCGGTCTGACCGATTTAGTTCATAATGTGACCGTTCGGCATTTCGGTGGGACCGACATGTCAGCTCGGTGGGACTGATTTCATTAGGGTTAGGGCATAACGTAATCTCGGTTTGACCGATTACAAAAACTCGGTGGGATCGACTTTGGTAATAAGCTAACCAGAGAGTTGGTCAGACAAACTCGGTGACCAATTCACTCATCCCGGTGAGACCAAAACGTTACAAAAGGGAAACAAAGAGTTTGCATTGCAAACTCAGTGGGACCAATCGCTCATCTCTGTTGGACCGAAACATTAAGAATGGAAACAGAGAGTTTGCAATCCCATCTTGGTGAGACCGAGATCCCTATCGATGAGACTGATATGACTAGGGTTTCTGGCAGTGGCTATGTCAAGTGAACTCGGTGGCGCCGGATAGATCAAATCGGTGGGGCCGAGTTTGACTTTTGGTTTGGGACATATGTGGATATGAGAAAGTGATTGAGGGTTTTTGGAGCATGTCACTAAGCATTTTGAGCAAGCAAGCTATTAAGCAACACCTTATCCCCTTTTAAAAGTATTGGATTTTCCTATGGACTCAATGTGATCTTGGATCACTAAAAGTAATATGTAGAGTCTTGAGCTTTAGAGCATGAGCCAATCCTTTGTCCTTAGCATTTTGAGGGGTCCACATTCCTAATCCAAGCCATGCCAATCATTGAACTTTCCTGAAATTTTCATCTTGAAATAGCATTAGTTTAATGAGCTACATGTTGTCAATGATTACCAAAACCACCCAGGGATAGTTGCACTTTCAACCGTGATAAAAGGGCAGCTTTACAGAGAAGGTGTGACCCTAGAAGAAGGCTGAATGATTCTAAACGAGATCCACTCAGGGACCTGTGGTCACCATGCGTCCTCTTGGACCATCATGGCCAAAGCATACCGAGCGGGATTTTATTGGCCTCGTGCAAATGAGATGGCAAAGGATATAGTCAACAAGTGTGCAGGTTGTCACTTCTACTCCAACATGTCCCACAAACCCGCATTTGCCTTGAAGACTATTCCACTCGTCTGGCCGTTTGCAGTCTGGGGGTTGGATATGGTCGGACCCTTATAGACCGGCAGAAGTGGTTTCACTCATTTTCTCGTAGCAGTTGACAAGTTGACCAAATGGACCAAGGCCAAGCCTATCAAAAACCTTGACTCAAGCACTGCCGTTAGCTTCATCAGAGAGTTGATATTCAGATGTGGAGTTCCTCACGGCATTATCACAGATAATGGCTCCAACTTTGATTCTGATGAGTTCAAGGCGTTCTGTGCTTCCCAAGGCACTCGGGTCGACTACGCATCCGTTGCACACATACAGTCGAATGGGCAAGCTGAAAGGGTGAATGGTTTGATCCTTCAAGGACTGAAACCCAGATTAATGTGCGACCTCAAGCACGCTGCTGGAGCTTGGGTGACTGAGTTGCCATCCATCTTATGGGGATTAAGAACAACTCCAAACCGGTCGACTGATCGGACCCCTTTTTTCATGGTGTATGGTGCTGAAGTTGTGCTTCCGAGTGACTTACTGCACAACGCTCCTCGAGTGGAACTCTTCTCGGAAGTTGAAGCAGAACAGGCATGCCAAGATGCAGTTGATCTCTTGGAAGAGGAACATGAGATGGCTCTGATCCGGTCGACCATCTATCAACAAGATCTGCGTCGATTCCATGCCCGTAATGTCAGGGGTCGAGCGTTCTAGGAAGGAGACCTTGTGCTTCGAGTGGATCAGAAATGGCCTCACAAGCTTGCTCCGGCCTGGGAAGGTCCCTTCATCATCACCAAGGTGCTCCACAATGGAGCATATCACATCTACAACATAGCCAAGAAGATGGACAAGCCACGCCAGTGGAATGCAGAGCTGCTCCGCCATTTTTATCCATAAATCACTCGGCTCGACGAGTTGTAATAAAAGTACTTCAGTTTGCTTATCAAAGACAAGACTTTTGCAGTATCTTAATGATTGTTGTTTCCATAAACACATGTGTTCAAATCCCCCCAGTGGGTGGCTTAGCTGCGAACCCGATTCACCTAAGTTAAAAACACTCCAAGTGGAGAACGATCCTCCCACTCGGGGGCTTAGCCGCGAACCTGATTCGCCTAAGTTAAAAACACTGCGAGTGGAGAGCGGTCCTCCCACTCGGGGGCTTAGCCATGAACCCGATTCTCCCAAGTTAAAAACACTCTGAGTGGAGAGCGATCCTCCCACTCGGGGGCTTAGCTGCGACCCCGCACTCGCCTAAGTTTAAAACACTCCAAGTGGAGAGTGATCCTCCCACTCGGGGGCTTAGCTGCGACCCCGCACTCACCTAAGTTAAAAACACTCCGAATGGAGAGCGATCCTCCCACTCGGGGGCTTAGCTGCGAACCCGCACTCGCCTAAATTAAAAACACTCTGAGTGGAGAGCGATCCTCCCACTCGGGGGCTTTGCTGCGACCACGCACTCGCCTAAGTTAAAAACACTCCGAGTGGAGAGCGATACTCCCACTCGGGGGCTTAGTTGTGACCCCGTGCTCGCCTAAGTTAAAAACACTCTAAGTGGAGAGTGATCCTCCCACTCGGGGGCTTAGCTGCGACCCCGTATTCGCCTAAGTTAAAAAACATTCCGAGTGGAGAGCGATCCTCCCACTCGGGGGCTTAGCTGTGACCCCGTACTCGCCTAAGTTAAAAAACATTTTGAATGGAGAGTGATCCTCCCACTCGGGGGCTTAGCTGCGACCCCGTACTCGCCTAAGCTAAAAAACACTCCAAGTGGAGAGTGGTCCTCCCACTTGGGGGGCTTAGCTGCGACCCCGTACTCGCCTAAGTTAAAAAACACTCCGAGTGGAGAGCAATCCTCCCACCCGGGGGCTTAGCTATGACTCCGTACTCGCCTAAGTTAAAAACACTCCGAGTGGAGAGAAATCCTCCCACTTGAGGACTTAGCTGCGACCCCGCACTCACCTAAGTTAGAAAACACTCCGAGTGGACAGCAATCTTCTCACTCCGGGGGCTTATCCGCGACCTCGTACTCGCCTAAGTCACAGAGATCCTCTGAGCTGCATCACAAGTACAACGTACACTCCATCCCGATCCGCAAGGACGACGAGGTGTCGACTGAACACATTGCCAGAGCTGCATCACAAGTACAACATACACTCCATCCCGATCCGCAAAAATAATGAGGTGTCAATCGATCATGTTGTCGGAGCCACTCGACGGAGAGTGGAAAGGTCAAGTCCTACTCGAAACCAAAAAACATCAGAAAGTAATAAAGACGAAGCCGTCATATTCAAAGAAAACCAAGTTCAGATAAATCCTGCAAAAGTTCAGAACCACAATGGGTAGAAGTACTCAGGCATCAGGCCTGAAAGAGTTTAACGGTTACAAAACCACTCGGCATTCCGAGGCAAATAAAGGTGGGGCATAATGTTTGTTCACTCGATGGAAGGAGGACTCGCTGGCTCGACGAAGCTGTCAAGATCAATGTTGTGTGTGATACGAGTGGTGGCGTCAATGAAGGTGTCCATGAAGGATTGAAAGCTGAGCTTCTTAGTATTGGCAACCTTGAGAGCCACCAACTTGTCTTCTCTGACATCCTTGCAATGGACTCGGACCAACGACAGAGCCACATCGGTGCCGCAGCGAACAGATGACTTCTTCCACTCTTGCACTTGACCAGGGATCTCATTCAGTCGAGTCATTAGATACTCGAGATCGTTCTGAAGTTCTGCCTGAGGCTAGAGTTTAGTGTCAATCCACGACATCGCCACCTTCATACGAGCAAGATAATCCACTGTAATGTCCAGACGAGACTCCAACCGCAGCATGCATCGCGACGTCATCTTTGACAGGAGAGTTTATGGGATCAAGACCTGTCTCGATCCGCCCAGTCTCTGCTTTGAAGTCTTGATAGAGTTCTGCACAGTAGGAAAAGTGGTGAGTCGACAGTTAAATAAAATGTGTCAGTCGACATCGGCAAATCAGTCGGATAAGAGGAAATACCTTCAAGCTTCAAGACCAGTTCTCAGCAAGCCATCCCAGATAAGCCTCTAGTTCGCCCTTCTTTGTCGTGAGACTTCCAACCTTGTCAGTCAGGGTCTCCTTGTCCTTCTTCAGCTTCTCAACCTCCTTGTTGGCCTCAGCAACTGCAGTCTTCAGCTTGGAGTTCTCCTCTTCCAACTTGCTGACTGAGGCCAGCTTCTTATCTGCAAGTGTTGTTTTCTCTCGCGCCTCCTTCTGCGATGCGGCAAGGCCTTGATCCTTCTTCTCTAGACCCTGATTCATTTTCTCTAAAGAAATAGCATTCTTCAAACGATCTTGGAGTTGACAATTTTCACTATGCACATCTTTTTGAGTGAAGTCACTCGGTTCGAGAGACTAAAAGAAAAAAAAGTCATAAGGCGGACATTCGATGAATTGTTACCTCCCATGGTAGCTTCTTCTTCTTGGGCCTTCTGGAGATTGTTCTTGGCCGGCTCCAGATGGAGGTTGTGGCTGATATGCTTCTTCTCCAATGCAGCAAACCGGGCCCCGAGCTTGCAAGATTTCTGCATTCAGGGAACAAAGCACGTCAGTCGACAGAAACAAAGGTTAATCTCATCACAAAGGAAAAAAACAAATTTTCTCAGACCCCAGCCGACTGCCAACAGTCGACCGTGGTCTCGGGGACTACACCCAGTGGGTGCACTTGGCGTGCCCCCACTAGTCCAGTTTACTACTCTGCATGGTCTGCCCAGCATGAGTATGCAAAAAAAGAGGTTTCTCATACCCGAGCCGACTGCCAGCAGTCGACTGTGGTCTCGGGGACTACACCTAGTGGGTGCACTCCGCGTGCCCCCACTGGTCAGGATTCTGCTCGGATCAAGCTATTCAACTGAGTGAAAGAACAATGAAGTAACATCCGATAAAGACCCCCGCCGAATCAAACATCCGACGGCGGTCTCGGGGACTACACCTAGTGGGTGCACTTTGCGTGTCCCCACTGGTTCAGAGATACATTCAACTCAATTCGGTCGACTCAAGCACAAGAGCTATTCAACACTTAGATAAAACACCCACTGGGTGATCGGGTGCAAAATGCAGACCCATGATAGATGCACATAAAAGTTCCAAAACGCTCATCCAGGGACATCTTACGGAGATCAACTACTACATCATAAGCAACGCAAAAACAAAGTTGAGAGATCAGTCGGAAATCAACTAACCTTGACATTAATGTGCAGAGCAGAGCTAGCATTGTAGGCAACTTGGCTGGCCTCATGCACCACCTTCATTTGTTCCATCATAAGGTTGGCTTGGAGTATGGCTTCCTTGAAAGCACCCGCCAGGTCATCTCGAGTGTGATATGCAGCAAAGAGCGACGAGGGCAGTACAATCGGAGAGATCACAGGATCTGAAGCATGAAGCTATGCGTGCGTCCTCTTCCTTCTTGGGTGGTGGGACTCTCTTTTCTTGAGTGCTTTCTGACTTTTCCGCTCCCTCTATGCGGCTTTGGTCGCCTCTTGCTCTACCGCCCATTCGGCCTTGGCAGCTTCAAATTCCGCCCACATAGGTGTGAGGTCGCGAGCGGCGATGAACTCGGCACGGTGGGATGCCATAGCTTCCCTACCATTTTGTGTGCCGTCGTCGACGGTGAGGAACTCGGCGCGGCAGGATGCCATTGCTTCCTTACTGATTAGTGTGCAGCGCGGTGGCATGAACAACGCTTGGTGAGAGCTCTGGGGTGGAGTGGCCGGACAACCGTATAGTGCATTGGTTTGTCAAGAGCTCAAGGATAGAAGACGAAGGAAATTTTGATTCCCCTTCAATCCTGGTCATTTATTACCGAGTAAAATGCATTGGCGGTCATCGAACTTGTCTTGATAGCTCACTTTGATCATTGTATACGAGATATGGTGATTATACGATCACTGGCTCAGTGTATAGCTCTATATTTGTCTGGTTGACTAGTCAAACAGTCCACATGCGCCTCATCAACTCGTGTTCTTTATCTATCTATGCGGTCCTACCTGTCAGTGGAGAAAGAAATAAAAACGAAAATTATGCGTATGTGGGGAATCAAACCACAGACTCGTCGCTGCAATGCACACTCGTCAGCCAAATGAAAATGAAATACTTTGTCAGACACTCACGCTCATGCTATCAAACCATGCTAATGCATGCACGTCGCCCTCTCAATCAAAGTCCTGCTCATGGTGCAACGCAAACGGTGAGCCCATCACTTGCGCGCCCCGGCGGTGCCAGACATTACTATTTAGACGTTTGATGGAGGCCTACGCAAACGCCGAGCATGTATTCACGTGGCTCAACACCAATGGTCATACTCGGGAGCGCTTTGCTCATGTATATCGTCCATCACAACGACGATCTATAAAACAGCCAAGCTAGAGAGGGTACTCTGGTATGGAGTATGTACTATTGTGAGCGACCGATCATAGTGCCACTGCACACGAGTGTGTGTCTAATCGATTCATCCATTATTCGTAAGTTATGCATAGTTGTGTGGTTTCTAAAGGTGGTCATCAAAGGCTAGCTGGCGACAAGAGCGGTTGCATGGACGCCTGGTTGTCAATACGTGACGCATACGCTTCAAAGGCTCGTCATCCGTGAGTTCACATTTTACCACCACGCCAGCGTCTGACCGCCCTAGCCTACCAAAACCCCTTTCATCGCTAGCGCGCGCTGATAACCCGCAAGTGTACGGGATAGTTGTAGCCTCTTTCAATAAGTAAGAGTGTCGAACCCAACGAGGAGCTAAAGGTAGAACAAATACTCTCTCAAGTCCTATCAGCCACTGGTACGACTCTATGCACGCTTGACGTTCGCTTTACCTAGAACAAGTGTGAAACTAGAAGTACTTTGTAGGTGTTGTTGGATAGGTTTGCAAGATAATAAAGAGTACACAAATATAAACTAGGGGCTGTTTAGATAAAGATGCAATATAGTAAATATTAGTAGAGAGCTTTTTGTTAGGAGAAAGTTATTTGTCCCTAGGCAATCGATAACTAGACCGATAATCACTATTGCAATTCTATTTGAGGGAGAGGCATAAGCTAACATACTTTCTCTACTTGGATCATATGCACTTATGATTGGAACTCTAGCAAGCATCCGCAACTACTAAAGATTCATTAAGGTAAAACCCAACCATAGCATTAAAGTATCAAGTCCTCTTTTATCCCATACGCAAACATCCTACTTACTCGGGTCTGTGCTTCTGTTCACTCACGCCACCCACCATAAGAAAATCATAAACATATTGCAAACCCTACAGCGGGAATCCCTCACGCTTGCGCGACACGGAGAGCACCATAGGACAGCACCAATAATAAAACATGCAACTCAAACCAATCACGATCATCTATTAACCCATAGGACAAAACGGATCTACTCAAACATCATAAGATAGCCATACATCATTGGGAAATAATATATAGCGTTGAGCACCATGTTTAAGTAGAGATTACAGCGGGTAAGAGATAGGTTACACTGCTGCATAGAGGGGGGAAGCGTTGGTGATGAAGGCGGTGAAGTTGTTGGTGAAGATCGCGGTGATGATGATGGCCCCCGGCGGCGTTTCGGCACCACCGGAAGCAAGGGGGAGAGAGCCCCCTTCTTCTTCTTCTTCCTTGACCTCCTCCCTAGATGGGAGAAGGGTTTCCCCTCTGGTCCTTGGCTCCCATGGCTTGGGAGGGGCGAGAGCCCCTCCGAGATTGGATCTATCTCTCTGTTTCTGAGTTCCCTGTTTCTGCCCCTTCACCATTTCCTTTATATCTAGAGATCCGTAACTCCGATTGGGGTGAATCTTTCTCCCAGATTTTTCTCATAAAATTAGCTTTCATGTGGCAAAAGAAGGGCGTCAACCGCCTTACGGGGGGGCAGGAGAGTCCAGGGCGCCCCCCTATCTCGTGGACACCTCGGACACCATTTCGCGTTGATTCTTCCTCCGGAAAATCCCAAATATTCCAAAAAAATTCTCCGTCTGTTTTTATCCCGTTTGAACTCTGTTTGATATTGGTTTTCTGCGAAACATAAAACATGTAACAAACAGGAACTGGCACTGGGCACTGGATCAATATGTTAGTCCCAAAAAATAGTATAAAAAGTTGCCAAAAGTATATGAAAGTTGAAGAATATTGGCATGGAACAATCAAAAATTATAGATACGACGGAGATGTATCACGCGCTTCCCGCCTGAAACGGTCACCGTCTCTCCAGAACGTCAATGTCGCATTCACCAGACTTAACTGCAGGTGCAGTTGGTGTGTCACTGACATGCGGGCTAGATGCCCGTTGGGCCCACATGTCAGTAACCCAACGCACCTGCAGTTAAGTAACTGAAGCAGCGTCCACATTCACGCCCGACAAACCTACTCCGGCGCCAGCCGTCCATTCATCTGCCGTGGCTCATTGGCATTCGCCCTCTATATTAACTTGAGCCCCAGGTCCCAGCCATAGCCAAAGACCCACACTCATTCTCCTCTGGTCCCTTCCTTCTGTCGGCACCACTCCAACCATGGCCTCCTGGCACTCCAAAGCTCTCTTGGACGTACTATCGCGGGAGCAGATGAAGGACATCGGTGGCTCCGCTCCGGGCCGCTCCAAAGCTCTCTTCGACGTACTGTCGCAGGAGCAGATGAAGGAGATCGCCGACACCCCCCCCCCCCGGCCGCTCTCCGCCGCCACGACCACGAAGCCGGCGCGCGTGCGCGGACGCAGCCGGTAGCGAGCAAGAGTAGTACGCTGTAGGTTGCCATCGCTCTCGTCCCAGGAAGGCTACCGCTACTCCACTCAGTCAATGGCAAGCTTGGTAGGGTAAACATCGGCGACCATTTAGCCGCTTGACGGTGACGGAGGCAGAAATCTTCTGAACCTTGTGCTCCGGAGGAGGAGGTTATCGAGGCGGATGAGGAGGAGGCAAATGCAATGGTCGGCTTTCTCGCGTTCATGGACGGACATGGTGGTCGGGCGCCGGCGATTGTTTAGATTAGGTTTACAATAGGTTTTAGTACGGTTTGTGCGAAACATGTAATGAATTTCATCCAGTTTGTAGGAAAAATTTTCGAAATGTAATGAGTTTCATCCAGTTAATTTTAAATTTGCTTTGTTTCCATGAATTTCGTCTGGTTAGTTCATATAGTTGTCGAAAGGTTTGCGGGCAGCATCGGATGGAATCCATCAGTGTCCTCGGACAGATGCCGGTGTAAATTTGTGGGCCAGTGCTGGAGATGCCCTAACTATCATGTTATAATCGCTAATAGTGCTCCGTTATTTGGCAGGGAACAGTTATATCTTGATCAAAATCAGATCCGCCGTGTTTCGCACTCCTCCCACGTAAGAGTGTAAACTCTTGCTTACATAAAAATGGAGCAAGTGGATGGCACTGTAGCACGTCATATCACTCAAACTAGCCCACCTAACGCGTGGGAAAGCACCGCCCTTGTCATTTTGTTCTGAATTTCTATCGATCGATCACATGAAAATTATACGCTTTTCAAGTTCAAAAGGAAAAGGCGGCACACTTACGACTCGTATGCGTCACACTCCCGACAGTCCGGCTCGCAAGCTGCTCACCAGAGGGGACACGCGTTGTCTTGCAATTTCACTGACATGTGGGACTACAATTGAATAAATCATCGATAGCCGAAATCTAATCGCTCGGCAGGCGTGGGCTGAGAAGAGAGAGACAGGGGAGGGAGAAGAGATCGCCCGCCCGCTGTGCACAGACTCCAAGAAATATATGGTGATAATGTGAGGTGGGCCATGCGGGAGTCCGGACCGCTTCCAAGCCCGCTTCTGACCGTGCTGGCCCACCAGAACCCCCCCCCACACACACACACACCTCCCCGCGTGCGCTCCCCCCTCAGACGCCAGCTGCCCGCACTCATAGCAAGTAGTACCAGTAAAATACTGGGCTATAAGCCCACTTATGTGGAGGAGAGAGAGGCATTGACAAAGTCAAGGAGTGGGCTCTGCAAGAGCCCGTCTCTACACGTGCTCCTAGGTATAAAAAACTAATTCTAAAAAAGAGAGGCATAAAAACAATTGTGTCTAAAAAAAGAAAGGTAAAAAACATTTGAGAGGAAATAGATAGAGAGAAAGTGAGAAAAAGTTGTAACCTTATAGCCAACCTTATAGTCAACACTATGGTAGTATTACATGAGGAAGGAGGGAGTGGTGCACATGCCAATTTCACTGGGTTGCCGTTTTTCACACTCCTCCGTCGTAACAGTGGAGACAATAGCTTTCATCCAAAATAAACAATGAATACTCATTGCTCGTCCTCTATATCGGAAAGAATACTTTCATTCATCGACATGTGGGACGTCGACCATCCTGGTCCACCTATCATGCACAAAATTATCCTGGTCCACCCCAGTCGTAGCACAGGCCCAACCTTTCCCACTGTAAGTTGGTCGGACGAAGGAACCATCATGACTTCCTTGAATTCCGCTTCTTCAACAAAACTTATTGTACCTGCAATACTGCTACCACACGCGAAGGCTGGACGACACTGTGCCACGTCATATCACTGAAACCCACTAGGCCAAACTAGCCTCCCTAGGTCATCTATTTTGGAACGGAGGGAGTACATCTCTGTACTGCTATGATTTTGTGTTGTATGTCTCTGTACTTTTGCTATGATTTTCCTACCCTATGAACCAAATGAGGCTTTAATGTATCTGTGTCGACTATTGTCTGATTGATCGCTAAGCCTATAATTTTTAGAGCTTGGGCTATTGGCCGATCAACGACGGATAAGTATAAGCGTACTACGAGCTCATCAGCCCCAACGTTTCTCTTTGGTGAGTGTTTTGCAAGTACTATAGCTCGCACAGTAGCTAGCCTACTAACACCAAGAATCATCAAACAACCCTGCCGATATAATAAACAGTTCAAACTTACATCTAAGCATGTCATATATTACATCAACGGTAATGATAACTCTCGAACGTTCGGGAGTTAATCATGGCAACCCGAACGCTTTTAGCTGGTAACTTTAGGTTGCATGATATTAGGGAAACATGGCAATTTTCTGATGAAAAAAAGGACAAAGCCGCCATCCCCTATCAACTAAAGTTGTCATCCCTACAAACTAAAGTTGCCATGTCAAAACATTCGGCACGAACTGCTCAAATCCCAAACGTTCGGGAGTTATTGGATTCCTACATCAAAAGCTGGTGAGGATACATCTGTTTCCATAACTCGGAGAGGGTTCACATGATTCACTATCCAACAAAAGTAGAAAGTACCACCCACATAAGACAGTGCACTAGCCCTAACATGGTTTGATAACACGCATTGTTCTGGTAATTAAACACAGTGCAATGCAAACTAACTTGGAGGATTAGCGCGACCAACTATTTCTTGTCATTGATCTCTCGGGCAATGACCATAGCACAGACAGTGGCATGGGAATCGATCTTTGGGGCGATGTCCACAGGACTGACCACGACATCGGAATCGATCTCTGGGGCGATATCCACAGGATGGGCAGCGGCATCGGAATCGATCTCTGGGGCGATGTCAACAGGATGGACCGTGACATCAAAAATGATCTCTGGGGCATTGTCCACAGGACGGGCCGCGACATCGGAATCATCAAGGACGTCCACCGGTACCTACACAACCCTAACGTATTAGCAAGCACATTGCAAATAATCAAAAACCACAACTATGGTAAGCCATTATTTTTTACCTTGTGTAGCTCACCGGGGGATCCCATCCCTCCGAGGGCTATCTCCTCGTCCTCAATGGGGGCCATCACCTTTCGAAGGGAATACTGCTTCTCAACGGTGACTATCTCCTCAAACTCGGCCTTGAGCCTCGCATAGGTGGCCATTAGAGTTTCTAGGGTAGGCACGGTGGGGCCCTTGTTGTTCTTCCAACTTTCTTTGAGGAGTTCGTCTGCCAACATCGTCAACTCTTTGGCCAGTGCTTGTTTCTTGGAGTTCTTCATCTCCATGGGTTGGCCCGCCAACATGGTCAACTTGTTGGTCGGTGCTCGCTTCTTGGAGATCGCTGTCTCCAGTGGGTTGTCTGCCGGTAACTCTTTGCCTAGTGCTCTAAGATCCATCAATGAACTGACAAACAAAAAGCAATCAAAAGGAAACCACAACCGCAATGAAAACGGGAAAAGAATAGGCTATGAGAATCGGTCGGTGCTTCGCAAAAAGAAGATTCTTGGAATGAAAATATAACAGCATCACTGATTTGCCCACCTTTCCTTCATCGGTATAGAAGAAAAATGGCAGAAGTGAGTAGCCTGGAGTGAGGTTTTCTTCAAGAAAGGGGAGAAAGGGCTTCAACGAGTGTTCCACTGAAATGATGGTTGCTTCGTCCAGTCCAACTTCAAGGCCACTTTACCACTGCTGGTAAAGGTATGGGTTTTGTGATATGACGGGTCATGACGGCCACACCGGGGTGATCGGTGAGTCTGGACTGTAGCACCTCGCTGTGATTTGGTAGATGGCACGCGGGCCCGGATGCTTTGATGTCTCGCATGTACATAGAGCGGCTAGTCATATAGGAGTGCTCAATATTGTGCACCGCGACCAAGGCGGAGAGGAAAACAAGAGAACTACGTAATTAATGCATGATTTTAATTAGGGTAGTTTTGTAAAGTACGAGATACATTCCTGCAATCACAAAATGCCTTGGTTGATGAGATTTGAGATTTGAGCCCTATAAACCAGAAGGGAGTGAGTATTGCATGCGGTGTAGTCTAGTCACTTGTTGAAATCTCTAGAAAGGCCAGCTTACAGGGCTATACTAGCAAGTACTAGTGCTACAATAGTGGGCTCAAATAGCAATTTTTTCTCATGCAAGAGCCTGGCTATATGCGTGCTCCAAGGCACCACACCATGCCCCACCCCTACACAAAGACTGCCACGCGAGCGTTAGCAACTTCCACGTTCGGGTTGCGCTTGGCTCTTCGCCTCTTCGAGAAGATGAACAATGATGTTACTACTACTTCTACAGTATCGAATCCACTGCTGCATGTACGTCCACCGCGTGCGGGAGGGATAGCGTGTAGCGAAAGCTTCTCTAGTCCTGCCAGCCACCATGCTAATGTGCGGGGGAGGGACATAGCTTCATTGACTTGCTACTCCTGCCTTTACGTCTATGACAGGTGGGCCCAATAGGTGAGTGGCCCACCTGTCATGTAGCCAAAGGCAGGTGCAGTTAAGGCACTGGAGCTCAGTCCGCGAGGGAGAGGGCGCTGTAGTAATCAAACTTCTCGGTCTTGTATGAGTTGACGCGACACATCAAAGCACTGCACTCGATATATTTCAATAATTTGTGTTTACCGATGCATTAATTACTCCCTCCGTTCCTAAATATAAGTCTTTTTAGACATTTCGAATGGACTACAACATACGGATGTATGTAGACATATTTTAGAGTGTAGATTCACTCATTTTGCTTCATATGTAGTCACTTGTTGCAATCTCTAAAAAGAATTATATTTGGAAACGAAGGGAGTACAACGCATGCATGCATGCCGTGACTTTCCTTTTCATACTTGCATGTGTTGATTTGATGCACCTTGCCAAATTTTGACTATTAATTTAACTAACCACATGTTCATGCATGTCACAAAAATATACGGGGCTGTTTGGATTGTGACTATGTTTGTCTTATGTTGCCACATTATTTTTCCCACACTTGAGTTGCTCAAATTGTTAGACACACTTTGGCTTGCCTAAGGGAATTTTGCCACACTTTTTGTGTCTATGACATGTGGGGTTCACTGCTAATAAAAAATTCTTGTCTTAGGTGTGGAAAATAAAAAAGAATTGTATTTAGGAACGGAGGGAGTAGAAAATATAAATAATAATGCATGTTGGGGTAACCCACGTTTCCTATAATTTTAGTCGTGGGCTTGTTCGCAATTTTTACGAGGGGGTGGTTGTTCATTTAATGGAGGGACTTGTACCAGACTTTAACGATACAAAGTGCGACCTGGCACACCGTAACACCACTTGGAATAAGCAGGTAGCTATCTCAAAAAACAATCAACAACTAAAAAAATGGCGACATGGCACGTAGTACACAATTTTAAATGATTGTTTTGATGGAGTGAAAAAGGAAAACTACCCCACTACGTCTATATAGGTCGGAGCCTCCGCGCTTGCTTGCTAGGGTTGCTCTATTCACACACTCTCATCCTCTCCAGATGTAAACAAGATAGCGGTGGTAACATTGTCTTTCTCCCTTTAAAAACACTGTCTTTCCATCCTCACTGCTGGTTACAGATCCAGACATATCCCCCTCCGCCGGTGAAGGGGAGGAGGGGCAGCATTTAGGCCATCGTCAACAGTGAGGGAGGAGACCCATTGCGGGTCCCACCATTATCTCTGGCCGAGCGCCGGTGCGGGAGGTCCTCCGATCCCTTTGTCGTTGCCCTAGTGTGGGCGGATCCAGCCTCCCTCCGCCCACCTATCCACATCCCGACGACCTTCAGGTATATCTTCCTTCGAAACCGCCTTAGCTCTACTTCCCCAGCTCGCTATGTTGCTGCACGTGCATCATTTTCTACCTCTCAGCCCCTCTCGATCGGATGGTCCAACATCAGCTATTTTTCTTCTTCTATTGTTAGAGGTAAAGCTACTTCATGGAGTCAAATCTTGTACTTGGTTCAAACAAGAAATAAAGTGGGGGTGGGGGAATTTAGTATGTACACCGAACTTGGTACAAACAGGAAGGAAAGGGGGTGAAAGTAGTACAGACTGATCATCCAACCGGTCTCTTGGACGAATAGGGAAATATAGGGGTAATGTTGTACACAGTGGTATGACCAAGACACATAGGAGTAGGTGGCTAGAGTGAACAAAAATGGGACCAACTCAGACATGTTTCTTGGATGTTTGTTTCTTGGGGCAACACACTATGAATCACCACTTTATGCCCCTGTTTAGGTACATGGTGCTGGACTGCTGGTGCACCCACTGTCCCATGCCCTTATACAAAATATTTGGTTGTTCTTAATCTAATGCCCCTGGTAAAATGAAGTCATGCCACTGTTATAAGCCATGACAAGTTTAACCAAATGTTTTTGCCTGTAATTGTTTGAGACTCTGATTGTTTCCTCTGTAGCTTTTTGTGCAAACAGGGATATCCATTTCACATGGTTGTTGTTGCAACCTTTTGGCGCACTGCACAAAACACTTCTTAAAAGAAGTGACTTTTGTGTTGTTTATCTGGAATGTCAGAATGGAACAGTTGGTTCATTTCGGTGGAACTACACAAAGGGAGATCTGTGTTCCAATCCTCATCATCCATATTGGCACCATAACCTTCCTTTAGGTAAGAATGATATTTAATGCATGTGTTCATCTCTATTTTGCGACTGCCATGAGAAAATAATGCTATTTTTTACTAGTACACTTGTACTCCCTCACTGACAAAACCAATTCTGAAATAGAAGGCAAATCATGTACTTGGTTTCACCAACTGGTGAGGAGAAAGAGAAACAGAACATGAAGAGGAAGAAGAAGAAGAATAAACAGTGCCAAGGTGGTCTTGCTGAAGCTAGAGGCCTCAGTCGAGGCCATTCAAGGGCTCCGGCAACGACTACCTTACATGTGAGATGATCCTCCAGGGACCTCATCCACTTATGTTATCTCACTTAATTAATTGGGAGTACTTAAGTACCACTAATTTATTGCTGCCTAATTTTCCTGTCGGAGTTAAACAAATCTTTAGTAGCACCCTATGATGAATCATGTACGTGGTATGTTTGTCTATGGAGGTGAATCATGTGGTGGAGCAGGGAGGGAATATTATTAATGTCATGACATAATAGTGCTATTGTTTTGCATGTCAATTTATTGCCATTGGTTCAATGAGGCAATGTTTTCTGTATTGTCCATCATGAATTTGATGCTACTGTTAGAGTAATATGCTAATGTCTTTCTATCCTTTCTCACTAAGCTAATGAAGGTTTCACCTTGTTCCTACTTGTGCAAATATGGATCATGTTGTGCCAATCATACATTTTAGTGGAACTACACAAGACAATACAATGAACTGTATCCCAGCCAGTGCTTTAACTCTGCTAGAAGTTCTTGATAATCTTTCGATATAATCTCAGCATTGGTAAAAAAGAGTGATTTCAACCATACATTTGAAGTGCACAAAAATATATACTATTGAGTGATTCCAGTGAGTGCTTTATTATCTCTTATGGGACTACATGAATAAGCTTTTTTCCTCAGGTTGGTACGGACCTAAGGCCTTCATCCATAGTAGTTTGCTATCATCTCTATTTGTATTGTGCTATTGTAATGAGAAACTCCTTTATCTTTGCACGTTAAAGTTTTGCAACCTATGATACATGGAAATGCTTTGAGTGTTGAGCTAATTGGCACTGATTAAATAAACTAATACATCTCTTTAAGCAAGACTACTACGTTGCTAACTTTACCCATTAAGATAATGAGGGTGCTTCTATTTGTTAGTGTATGTTTCATCAACTAGTCCACTAATACAGTAATCTCACTCTCTCAATATATGTGCCAACAGGGATGCTCGATTTTGGTGGAACTGCACAAAAAGTTTTGGTGCTTCATTGCCTTGACAGCTTCCGTCCTTTCCTGTCAGTCGCTAATATGGGCTTGCTTCCTTCCTTTGTTGTCAGTCGCTT
Organism: Triticum aestivum; assembly: GCF_018294505.1. Taxonomy (NCBI): domain Eukaryota; kingdom Viridiplantae; phylum Streptophyta; class Magnoliopsida; order Poales; family Poaceae; genus Triticum; species Triticum aestivum. Next base: position 129,202,533 of record NC_057798.1, read on the forward strand.
CGCTTATCTCAGCTTCCAGTCAAAGGAAATAGTAATTGATATGTTACCTCACACAGGTTAGTACTGGTCTTTATCCTGATTATTGTGCTTGTCATGTATTGGTAATTTGGTATTGTGCTATTGTTTGCTGATTTTATAAAGGAGTAACTTGGAGCCTGAACTCGCAGGCAAATCATTGCATTGGGTGATTTCAGTAGAACTGCACAAAAAGATTAGATGGACAGATACTTATGCTGCTGCTATGTACTCCAAAGTTCAGACAAGCATCGATGTTGACAAGAAGAATTGCCTATATTCATTCGAGTATCAACCGGCGTCAACCAATTGTCAAACTCCAAGTATTAGGAGAGTGAACGCCAAAAATATTGCTTAGCGCATAGCCCAGAAAAACACAGTCCAGTCTTTGGTCCCAACTTGTGCCTTTTGGTTATCGGCAAATATGGTAGTGAACAGTATGGCATGGAGTCTAAAGATTCTAGACAAGTTGGTTGACGCGTATATTCATCTGGCACTTAATCAGTCTGCACGGCAGGGATGCTCCATTTTAGTTGAACTGCACAAAAAATTTGGGTGGTTCATTTTCTCAACCGCCTCCTTTCTTGTCTGCAATGTAGAATTATGGCGAGCTACAGGACCAAGATGAGCCAGTAAACTAGTTGGATGAAAGTAGTGGCCAAGTTGCTCAAACCTCCCTCAGCGCAAGGCCACTATTTGAGGATAAAGCTACAAGCAAAGTTCAGATTGTCTGTGCTGCCTCTTATGTACTCGAAAGTTTACTCGTACAAGCATTAATTTTCGCAAGAAGTACCTTTGACTGAACACCATTTACTAGCCTGTACCCTAGGTAATTAAAGCTCGTCCATCGATCATATTGGTTGTGATCTCAATCATTTGGATGCATAAACATACTGAACATGTGTATATCTGAATCTTTTTGTGAATTATCTATGAATATTGTCGTGTGATCTATCAATCATTTGGATGCATAGACATGCTGAACTTGTGTATATATGAATCTCTTGAGTTGTTGATTGTGAGTGTTGGCTATGAATATGAACATGTCCTGTGAACCTGAGTTTGATATGAATGTTTACCTTTTCTATTGTACTTGTGTGTGAACTTGTTAGTATGCCTACTGTGGGATATATGACGTGTGGGTATCAAGGGCACACCTTCTTCCCGAGAAGAATTGCACCTGCTTTGTTAGGGTAGCAATGCCACATCAACTCTTTTTAATATATTTGCTCTGTCTTCCCCCCTCCCCCTCTCAACCCCTGTCGTAATGTTTTCGACCTCAAAACAAACATAGTACTGCATTGTTTTGGGGGCTTGATGAAAAACCGAGTGCTGGTTTCTGTAGTTGGCCCGCCCAGCAAATGGGTTGCTGGTCCACCACGGACTGGGAGGCTAAAAATACAGGTTGTATGGTGCAGAGGTAAGTAAAAAAGCCATCGAGAGCCATCCATTTAAGAAAAAGAATCGCTCTTGATGCGCTTCTTCAGTCGTGCCGCCGGCCCCCTCTTTAATCCAGTTCGCTCGGGGATCTAGCTGGTATCATTTTTTTCGGAGGGAGAACAAGTATCAGCTAGGCCTAGGTTTTGTTTTTTAACATGTGTAGCCCACGACATACGGAGACAGTAGTTTCAACTTATTTTTTGAGGTCCATACCGACCTATGGGCTTTTTCTTAAAGATCGACAACCCAATGTATTTTTTTTATAAAACGCAGGTCTCGGTTCTATTTATATATATATAAGAATAATAATGTTGTATCCAATTTATGTTTTCCCTTCTAACCACATTATATATTTATTTATATTACTACTATTATCGTATATTTTATAGAGACTTATATATACATTATAAAAACATCCATGTGTTATTAACTTATAAAAGTAAATGTTTAACAGAAGTTGGCAAGGAAAATCATGGTTGTTTTTTACTCACAGGCAAGGAAAATCCTAGTGATTGCGTACAAAAGCTTGCGAAGATTTTAAGGACCAATGTAATAATAGCACGCTCATTTTTATTTTGAGCAATAACTCGCTAATTTGTTAATTTTATATATAAAAAATGTGCCTCTCCGGTTTGTTTTTTTTATATTAATTGCTCCTTCTAGCATAACATTATATATAGAACGAGCCAGCTAATTTGTGTATTTCAAGGAAGTGCAAATGGGCTGGGATTTCTTAGAAAATATAAATGGGCCGCATTGACGCGAAATTATTTGTTCACCCGGCCCAGCAAATGGACTGTACATTCTAGAAAACATGGGTTAAATATATGCCACATTTTTGCAGGCTGACATGTGGGCCAATAGGTCGAAGCCTATGCAAGGCGTTGTCAACTTGGTAAACAAATGATTATGACATCCACAGCCATTGGATTTATATCCAACGGCCGTCATGCACCTTCAATCTCTCGTTTTCTTCCTCCAGCGTCGCCGGGACCACCTGGTCCGGCCTCCGGCGGCTAGCGGCTCTGCTTAGCACGCATCACTGCGAAGTGCTACCCCACCGCCGGCCAGGCTATCCCTCCACCCCTCCACACCTCCTGTTATTTTCCACCGACTGCAGCCCCACGCCGCACCAGAACCAGTTATAACCCTTCTCCTCCTCTCAATCTGTGACTCAACTGTCGCGTCTCCCCATGTCCAAGTCGTTCCCGTCCGGGGCCTCACCATCGTCCATCACCTCGCTACGCTCGGTGCGGCGTGGTCAAAAAACAAGAGTCATCGGAAGAGGATTGTACATGGAGAGCCTGACGGCCGGGACCCACGACGTCCATGGTCGCACACAAGGAAAGTTCCTCCTTATTAAGCTGAAAAAAATGTTTCCTCCCCCTGACAGCTGGGACCCACCGGCTATATCTTTGCACGGAAGGAAGTGCCTCCTTGTTCCCATTGACAGCTGGGACCCGTCAGATTTGGTGGCTGACTTGTGGGCCTACTAAGTGGACGTGTATGCAGGGCTTTGTCAACTTAATCAACAAATGATTCTAGCAGCTGGACTGTTGGATGTTAATCCAACAGCCATGCTCCTTCTTCAACCTCTGTTCTTGCTCCTGTCTCCCGTGGGAGGCACCGCGGCAGTGCTATTGTGCACCCGAACCAGTCAAGTTTCCCACTCATCTCCATTCGCGACTCCACTGCCGCGTCTTCCCCATCTCCGGGTCGTTCCAGTCTGGGTCCTCTCTGAGGGAGTCCTGGATTAGGGGGTGTCCGGATGTCCGGACTAAGACCTTTGGCCGGACTCCCGGACTATGAAGATACAAGATTGAAGACTTCGTCCCATGTCCGGATGGGACTTTCCTTGGCGTGGAAGGCAAGCTTGGCGATATGATATGAAGATCTCCTCCCATTGTAACCGACTCTGTGTAACCCTAGACCTCTCCGGTGTCTATATAAACCGGAGAGTTTTAGTCCATAGGACGAACAACAATCATACCATAGGCTAGCTTCTAGGGTTTAGCCTCTCTGATCTCGTGGTAGATCCACTCTTGTACTACCCATATCATCAATATTAATCAAGCAGGAGTAGGGTTTTACCTCCATCGAGAGGGCCCGAACCTGGGTAAAAACATCATGTCCCTTGTCTCCTGTTACCATCCGCCTAGACGCACAGTTTGGGACCCCCTACCCGAGATCCGCCGGTTTTGACACCGACATTGGTGCTTTCATTGAGAGTTCCTCTGTGTCGTCGCTGTCAGGAAGGATGCCGCACCCCGTCTTTAAAGACGGCACTATTGCTAAAGGAGCTTTGGCTGTCGGCCAAACTCTCCGGCTAGGCAGGTTTTTGATGACCGCCTGTTCGACCGCCGCGCCGATGATGACCTCTCGGGCCATCGAAACCAATCTTCACATCAGCTCGGAACTAGACGAGCAGTTAGATCCAACGGAGCTCTCTTCCCTGAATGAGCTCCTGGATCGCATTGCCGCCCTGGGAGTCGCTACAGATTACGCCCAGATTGGGCTTAAACCCGATCAGAGAGAGATCGACTCTCCCCAGGTCACCCACCACGTTGAAGTGGTGGAAGAACAATGTGGCGCATCTTCGCCCGCTCTAAGGACCAAATGTGTCCGGATCCCCGACCCCTCCAAGCCGGATACCCGTGGAGGGGAGGATGTTGCCCAAGTCCTGAACCTAAAGTCAGGCAGCAGGCCTGATTCATTGAATAATGTCCAAGAAAGAAAGCTTCCGAATTCGGAAACTTCTTGGCCCCTGAATCTTTTATCGGGCAAGGTTCCGGATTTAAATCCACCCGCCCACCCAACTAAAAGGGATTTATCCCAAATACGGCAAGTGCCCGGGGAAACAGTACACCACTACTGGGCCAAATTCCTCCTGGTTAAGAACAGGATAAAGGACTGCCGTGAGGAAGAAGCAATTTCATTCTTCTGTAACAACTGCACGGACACCGGAATCCTCAACGCCATAAGTCGCCGCGAAATTACACGCTTCGCCGACTTGACATCCATAGTACGAAAGTACTGTGCGACAGAAAGCGTTCGGAAAACCGAAGATAAATTATGGGACAATCCAGCCCTGAATACAACACGCGTCCGAAACAAAAGGGTGCATTATCGCCAGGCACCTGAGCCAAACATCAAAAAACAAAAACCCTCTATGGGGTATGGGACCGTACTGGAGGGATGGCTCAACGGACCGTGTAAAATTCATAGTTCAGGGGAAGTCACACCAACTCATAACCTTAGAGCATGTTGGATACTCCGGCAGGTGGCCAGAGGTGGCGAGGAGCTTCTAACTCCAGAATCCAAAGATCACCACCCCAGAAACGCCAGTACGGTGTCGACAGTCTTCAAGACCTTCGCATCAAACAATGCGAGGAAATGAACCCTCCGCAACCTTACCGAAGTCTACCAAGTAGCAACAATAAACCCATGGAGTGACACGGCTATTACTTTTAATGCCAGTGACGAACCTAAATTCCGGACAGCCCGAGCACCAGCCGCATTGGTCCTCAGTCCGATAGTGGACGGCTTCCGACTTACAAAGGTACTCATGGACGGCGGCAGCGGACTTAACCTCATCTACGAGGAAACACTACGAAAAATGGAAATAGACTGGAGCCGCATTGAGCGAAGCAACACAACCTTCAGAGGAATAATACCAAGCCGGGAAGCATGCTGTTCAGGTAAAATCACACTGGATGTGGTGTTCGGCACGCCGGATAATTACAGATCCGAGGAGGTCACATTTCAAGTGGCCCCGTTCAGCAGCGGATACCACGCTCTGCTAGGGCGAGAAGCATTTACAATTTTTCAAGCCATACCCCATTATGGGTACATGAAGCTCAAAATGCCCGGACCCAACGGAATCATCACTCTTGCAAGTGATCCGGACACAGCACTCCGCGCCGAAAACAAGACAGCCGCACTGGCCCTGCAGGCATTATACGAAGCCCTAGCGTCCGAGGAACTAACTGCGTTGCGCTCCACGGTGGACAGGGATGATGTGATACTAGATAAGAGATCCAAGTCCACCTCTTTCAAACCAGCGGACGAAATAGTCAAATTCCAAGTCCACCCAATGGACCCCACAAAAACGGCCTCCATCGGTGCACAACTAAAACCCGATGTAGATGCCGCACTCAGAGAATTCCTGTGGGAAAATTGGGACATTTTTGCCTGGCACCCTTCAGACATGCCAGGAATCCCACGCAGGCTGGCTAAGCACAGCCTGAACATCCTAAAAGGGTTTAAGCCCGTTAAGCAGACTCTGCGGCATTTCTCCGAACCCAAGAGACAAGCCATGGGAGAAGAGCTAGCAAAACTACTGGAAGCCGGATTCATCAGAGATATAAAACATCCGGACTGGCTAGCAAACCTGGTGATGGTACCAAAGAAGGACAAATCCTGGCACCTATGTGTCGATTTCAAAGACCTAAATAAGGCCTGCCCAAAGGATCCTTTCCCGCTCCCCCGAATTGATCAAATCATCGACGCCACCGCAGGACACGACTCATTGTGTTTCCTCGATGCATACTCTGGCTACCACCAAATCAAGATGGCAGAGTCAGACCAAGCCGCAACGGCATTCATCACCCCATACGGCCCATTCTGCTTCCACACGATGCCCATCGGGCTCAAAAACGCCGGTGCAACATATCAGCGCATGATTCAGACATGTCTGGCCAACCAGATCGGCAAAACAGTTGAAGCATACATAGATGACGTGGTCGTCAAAACAAAACACGTCGATACTCTAGTAGATGACTTGAGGCTCACGTTCGACAATCTCCGAACATATGACATTAAGCTCAACCCAAAAAAATGCGTTTTCGGCGTACCAGCCGGAAAGCTCTTGGGCTTCATCGTATCCGGTAGAGGAATTGAAGCAAACCCAGCCAAGATCCGAGCTCTGTCACAATTGGATACCCCAAAGGACCTCAAACAAATACAAAAATTGACAGGATGCATGGCGGCTCTAAGCCGCTTTATCTCCCGCTTAGGAGAAAAGGCATTACCCCTCTATCGCCTCCTGCGGCGCACAGAACACTTTGAGTGGACGGATGCCGCCACGACCGGACTCGAAGAAATAAAAGCCATACTGGCAACAAATCCGGTCCTGGCCGCGCCCAACACGGGTGAACCAATGCTATTATACATCGCGACAACCCATCAAGTTGTAAGCGCGGTGCTCGTCGTCGAACAAGAAGCGGATGGACACAAGTTCCCTCTCCAGAAACCAGTTTACTACGTGTCCACTGTCCTAGCTCCATGCAAGTCATGGTACCCGCATTATCAAAAGATAGCATACGCGGTGTTCATGGCATCCCGAAAGCTGCGACACTATTTTCAAGAGTGTTCAATAACAGTGGCATCCGAAGTACCTCTTAATGACATTATAAACAACCGCGACGCAACGGGCCGAATTGCCAAATGGGCCATCGAGCTCCTCCCGTTCGACATAACTTACAAGCCAAGGCGAGCTATTAAGTCGCAGGTTTTGGCTGACTTCATCGTCGAATGGACTGAAGCCGAGCTCCCTAAAGAGTACGGCACATACTCCAACTGGATCATGCACTTCGACGGCTCCAAAATGTTGGCGGGCCTGGGGGCTGGCGTCGTTCTGATGTCCCCAACCGGAGACACAGTCCAATACATACTTCAGATAATGTACACGGATTCCAACAACACAGCCGAATACGAGGCACTTCTACAAGGCCTCCGGATGGCAGTCTCCATGGGCATTCAGCGCCTAGAGGTCTGCGGGGATTCAAACCTCGCAATATCCCAAATAAATGGAGACTTTGACACCAAGGATCCGAAAATGGCAGCTTACCGCAACGCCATCTTAAAGATGTCAGCTCGGTTTGAGGGGCTCAAATTTCATCACATAGCCCGGGAGAATAACCAGGCAGCAGACGTGTTGGCATGCATCGGCGCCAAGCGTGATGTCGTGCCCCCAACATCTTCCTAGAGTGGCTGTTCAAGCCATCCGTATCATCGGAGGGAGAGTCCGGAAACAATAGCCCGGATGCAACCGCAGTGCCCCTCACCGAACACTCTGACACAGTTGGTGGCTCCGCCAACGAAACAACACCGTCAGCCCACACAATAATGGCAGTCATTGCCTCGTGGGCAGAACCATTCCTAGCCTACCTAACTAGGCAGGAACTTCCCGAGGACCAAAACAAGGCCCGTTGCATAGTACGGCGATCTAAAGCCTACAAAGTCCATGAGGGAGAGCTTTATATGAAAAGCACAACCGGAGTCCTTCAAAGGTGTATCTCCGAAGAGGAAGGGCGAGACCTTCTGGCTGAAATTCATGCCGGACTTGGCAGGCACCACGCCGCAGCCCGGGCCCTTGTAAGCAAGGCCTTCCGTACCAGATTTTATAGGCCAATGGTCCGGGCAGACGCTCAGGACTTAGTGCAGCGATGCGTCGGTTGCTAGTTATTCGCCAACCAAAGCCATATGCCGCCTACCGCCCTACAAACTATACCCATTACCTGGCCCTTTGCGGTCTGGGGGCTTGACATGGTTGGACCCCTTAAAGGAGGAACCCACAAGCAAAAATATCTACTGGTCATGGTGGACAAATTCACCAAATGGATAGAGGCCAAGCCTGTAAAAACGGCCAAACCCGGACCGGTGATAGACTTCATATCCGGGGTCGTACACCATTACGGCGTCCCCCATAGCATCATAACTGACAACGGCACAAACTTCACGGCCGATGAAGTTAAAGTCTGGTGCAAAAACATGGGCATTAAGCTCGACCACGCTTCAGTCTATCACCCTCAAACCAATGGTCAAGTCGAACGAGCCAACGGTCTCATTATGAGCGGCATCAAACCCAGACTAGTGCGATCCCTCAAGGAATCTAACACGCACTGGGTGGAGGAGCTTGACTCCGTACTCTGGGGGCTGCGGACCATGCCGAATCGCACTACCGGATTCACACCATTTTTATGGTATACGACGCAGAGGCAGTACTGCCCTGCGACATAATTCATGACTCAACTCGAGTGCGCATGTACGAAGAAAGAGAAGCCGAGCTCAATCGGCAGGACAGCTTGAACGCACTGGAGGAGGAGCGCGACGTGGCAAAAGCTCATTCCACATTCTATCAACAGCAGGCTCGAAGATATCAAAGCAGAGAAGTACGGGCCAAAACTTATAACGTTGGCGAACTAGTTCTACACCTGCCGGACAAGAAAAAGGACAAACTAAAGCCCAAATGGGAGGGTCCCTTCATAATCGACCAAGTACTGACTGGTGGAGCGTACCACCTGCGAAACGCATCGGACAACCGACTCGAGCCGAACCCATGGAATGCAGCACGCCTACGACGATTCTACGCCTAGCGCCGGACTCCGTGTTCGTCTCCTTCCTCTGTCCCCTTTTTTTATTTTTATTTTTATTTTTTTACATTAGCTGTCCAGGATTTCGCTCCCTCTCCCTACCCTTTTTCTCCCAAGCCCTTAGGGGCTTGCATGTGCATTGTTCGCACATACTTGACGAGCAACCCGCGCTCATCATACCTGGGGGCTTCTTTATCAGAAGTTTATATAAAACGGTCCTCATGCCCAAAACATGTGTGATACTTCCGCATGAACCTTTTATACACCATTATATGCATCCATATGACTTAAGTTTTGGCCAAGGTGGGTTGCCTGGCTCCTGTGCTTACCCCTACGTTCCCGTTCGTTCGGCTAGGTGGTAAAGGGAGCACCTCTGTGATTGTTACTTCCGGGTCAGCCGGATGTGTACCTCAGACTGGGTGAAGCCGAAAGCTAGCGTTCTTAAGGTAATATTCGGTCGGTGAACTAAAAAGATGATCTTTTGTGTTTATTTATCTGCCCCCAGATGCTTTTCTGCTCTTTTTAGCAGTTCGGACATGCACTTTAGGGCATGCCTCCCAGGGAAAGGAACCCCTAACGGAACTATTCTCCCTGGAAGATGTTTCTTACTAACCATGTAATATAACATAACTAGTTGGGCACTTGTCTGCTAAAGCAATTATGACCCCTACGCCTTGTCTCCATGCATGCCCTGGTTCTTACATAATCGAGAGGGTATTTGGACACACTCCGGACTATAGGGTCCAGAGGTCGAAGCGAAAAGGTCCGCAATGACAAACGATTTACAATCCGGCTAGAAGGCATTTTCCATGTCATTTTAAATTATAGAATCAACCCAACTCGGTATATTCTTCTTCAATACCATCCAACAGGCGGTCTAATTTACAGTCCTATTGCGAATACTTTGCAGCCAGTTCTACCTGGCCATATACTAAGCTGACAGGGATCTCCTTTCCGTCAGGACCCATAGGGTCGACCTCGGCCATGTGGTTTGGGTCAGCCTTCGTGTACCGAGTCTTCACCATGGCCTGGGCTTCCCTGGCACCTTGACGGCAAGCCAATATCTTCCACAGCTGGAAGCGCTGCCGCACTCCCTCCAGCTTCTTTGTAAGCTCCCCAAGGCCTTCGGGCATGGAGAGGGATGGCCACATAGCCTGAATGACGCTCTGCATTGCCTGTCGAACTCGTTCGTGCAGTTGCAACAGCTCGGGAAGAAGGTCTCCCGTTGAACCGGGCATTTCCTCCGTAGGACGACCTGTCAGCAGACCTACAGACATAGCTCTGTTAATCGACTTCCTCGCTGAATTCTTTTTTCGAAGATTCATTCAAGCACTTACTAAAAATGCCGCGTCGAAGTCGCCGATTCTCCTTTACGGAAGTAGACAGCTGAATACGAACATCCTTTAGTTCCTCGCCCAGCTGGGTATTGGCGTCTTGAAGTTTGCTCTTCTCTTGCCTCACCCTCGTCAGCACGCTCTCGCCAGCCTTTAGTTGGCGTTGGAGTTGCTGCCTGTCCGGATTTGTTCCGGCCCCATCTGCACTATTATAGTCAGAGTTGCACACCTGCCGCGCTTCACAACGGAATTATCTTTCAAAGCATATATTACCTGAGGGAGTCTCCTTGGCATTTTCTGAAGTGGCAAGTATGGCCTCGAGTTGGGCCTTGCACTCTTCAAGGTCCTGGGACAGTTGCATATTCTTCTTTGTAAGACACTGCATAGCACATGATCCTTAAAATAGTTATCTTCACTGTTTCAAGTCTCAGGGGCTACTGACATATATAACCTTCAATTTTACTCACTTGTGTGTCTTTTACATACTGCTTTGTGGCTCTGGCTAGACCATTTTGAGCGGCACGGAGATACGCGTCTCTTGTATTAAAGGCATCCAACGCCTCTGGGGAAAAACATGCATCACGAAGAACAGTCCAGCGACGCCTGTGGTTCAGGGCACTTTCCACCTCTGAATTGGTGGCAGATAGCCCGTCTGCGTCCTCTGTCGGAGGAACGCACGAGGCGCGCCCCGTGCCCGTCTCCGCTTCCGGACCCGGCCTTGAACCTTGGCCGGCGGATATAGTCCGGCGGGCTCTCTTCTTTCTAACAAAATCATGAGCGTTAGTTAGACTCAAGGGCATAAACCCTAGGCGTTAAATTTGCACGCCGTACCGTTTGCGCCGGAGTCTCGATCTGTTCCGCACTTCTTTTTGGCCCGCCTGGCTTCAGCGTCCCTTGTTAGCTACCCGCCGCGGGCTCGGCCTTCCGCCTCAAGGATTTACCCTATGAAACGAAACACTATTAGTTCACGACGTTCAAGATAAAGCATGAATGGATCTCCTTAAAGATACTGGGACTTTGGTTTCGGTTACCTTTGAGGCTGGAAGTAGTCCGGGATAGTCGGCCGTAATGGCCACTAGGGTGTTATCCCTACTCAATTGATGAAACACCCCTTCAATTAACTCCACACATAAGTCCGGGTCCTCTTGGGAGTCCAGATCGAGGGATCGTTCCGGGTCCTCGGGTTGTGGAGGAGGGTTGTTTATCTCCTTCACAGTCTGGCGCAGCTCCTGCGTTAACATTGTTAGACTAAGTGCTCAATTACGGGAATTTCGAAAGCGGGTCGGCAGGTGAAAATGTTCGCTCACCCAGCTAGGAGGATTGTACATGGAGAATCCGCCCTCTGGGTTGACACGGAGGAATTCCTCTTCTTCTCCCTTGTACATAGCGGATAAGATTCTCGTTAAAGTGGCGGCCGAATCTGGCCCCCGACCGCACCGGGTGGCGTCATCCTCCCTGTTGAAATCCCTCATAGGGTGGCCTCTGTATTGAAGCGGCTGCACCCCTCGCGTAATGCATATGGCCATGACCTTGATCATGGTCAGTCCGGAATGAGCCAACAACCTTATCCGGCTCATCAGGTAAAGGACGACCTGGTCAGTTTCTCTCTGAGGGTTCCGCGGGCGCCAGCTCAGGCGCTTCTTTAATGGAGCATTATTGAACTCAGGGAGGCCGATCCGTACAGGGTCCGGCAGGGGGACGTCATCTATATAGAACCACTCTAAGGACCAGTCCTCGGACGTCCTCTTTGGGGTACCGGATAGATATCCGGTCCCGGCGATGCGCCATAGTTCGGCTCCGCCCACTTGATAAATAGACCCCTCCTGAGAACGGGGCACGAGGCAAAACAACCTCTTCCATAGCGCGAAATGGGCTTCAACGCCCAAGAACAGCTCGCAGAGGGCCACGAAGCCCGCAATGTGCAGAATGGAGGCGGGCGTGAGGTTGTGTAGCTGGAGGCCGTAGAACTCCAGCAACCCTCGGAGAAACGGATGAATTGGAAATCTGAGTCCTCTCATCAAATAAGGGACTAGTCATACCCGCTCTCCTTGAGAGGGATTGGGGACGCTCTCCGCCTGCTCTCCGCCGCTATAGGTAGCAATCCCGGCTCGAACTGGGACCATATATGCTGGGGGGAGGAGCCCCTTGGACTGAAGCATTACTAGCTCGCTATGTGGGACAGAACACCACCCCCAATCTCCGGGCCGAGGGTTGGAGAGGAGAGAGGAGGAGCTGCACTGACCGGCCATGGTGGAATGGATCTCTGTCGAAGGCACTCTGATGAAAGCTCACGGAGGGAAGATGGTGTGAATTGGATCGAAATCCCCGTCTCTTTTATGGGCGGTTCATTAACGCAACCAGGGGGGTGACTGAAAAAATCCCCTGGCTTTTCGCATTTCGTTTGACACGTGGAAGATGGTCATTATGGGGCACAGAAGCGGAGGAGGGCAGCACGCACTAGAAGCCGGACACTATTCGACGAGTATAAGGAATTTGAAGAAGAACCCGCCTTGCAATGCCGAAGACAACTTGCGCGTCGGACTCGTCGTCATTGAAGCCTGGTTCAGGGGCTACTGAGGGAGTCCTGGATTAGGGGGTGTCCGGATGGCCGGAATAAGACCTTTGGCCGGACTCCCGTACTATGAAGATACAAGATTGAAGACTCTGTCCCGTGTCCGGATGGGACTTTCCTTGGCGTGGAAGGCAAGCTTGGCGATACGATATGAAGATCTCCTCCCATTGTAACCGACTCTGTGTAACCCTAGCCCTCTCCGGTGTCTATATAAACCGGAGAGTTTTAGTCCGTAGGGCGAACAACAATCATACCATAGGCTAGCTTCTAGGGTTTAGCCTCTCTGATCTCGTTGTAGATCCACTCTTGTACTACCCATATCATCAATATTAATCAAGCAGGAGTAGGGTTTTACCTCCATCGAGAGGGCCCGAACCTGGGTAAAAACATCGTGCCCCTTGTCTCCTGTTACCATCCGCCTAGACGCACAGTTCGGGACCCCCTACCCGAGATCCGCCGGTTTTGACACCGACACTCTCCATAGTCCACCGGCCTTTGTGCGCTCGGCATGGTGTGGTCAACATGGTCAACAACCGAGAGTCATTGGAAGATGACCGTACGTGAGAGGCTGACAGTGGGGACGCACCACGCCCATGCACGCATGCATGCAACGGAACACGGTGTGGTCAACATGGTCAAGGAACGACTTCCATTGGAAGAGTATTGTATGTGGAGAGGCTGATAGCTGGGTCCACGGCTGCAGCAAGGAAGTGCCTCCTTATTACGCGGAAAATACTAATTCCTCCACCTGACAGGAGGGACCCACCGGATGGGCCACCGTATTTTGCAAAAAAAAATGTTTCCCCCCTGACTGCTGGGACCCACCAGCAACATCTTCGCAGGCAAGGAAGTGCGTCCATATTATGGGCAAAAAAAATGATTCGCCCCCCTGACTGTTGGGACCCACCAGCTACATCTTCGCACCCAAGGAAGTGCCTGACAGTTGGGACCCACCTGGTCAAAGCGTACGTAGCATCGTCATTCTGGTCGCAAACATGTACGTACATGCTAGTCGATGTAGAGGCGTGCACGTGTCGTAGTAGAGGCGCACACATAGCATGTACACGTATGTACAATGGCCAGGGTGCAAGAAAGAAAATACAGCCACGTACGTACATATGGGCGGGGTCTCGAACGCCTACTCGCGCATACGACGGCCAGGGCTCGTGTACATGGCTGGGTCGAAACGGAGAAACTGCGTCATCGTCGTGTTCATGGGGAGCCAACCGGCTGGGTCGGAACGGAATGCATCATCATGTTCATCAGGAGGGCTTGGACGGAACAATCAATGGAAATGAGGCCTCGCATATCACAGAACAGAGGAAATGGCCTTGTGTTCAACTGGCCACGGTCGAAACAGGATCCTGCTCATCGGAAGGGGTCTGCCGTACCACAAAACGGAGGAAACGGACTTCTGTTGGACATCCTACGGTTGAAACGGGGTCCTGTTGATCGGGAGGGGTGTGGCGTACTGCAAAACGGAGGAAACAGACTTGTGTTGGAGCGCTATGGTCGAAACGGGGGTCCTGTTCATCAGGAGAGGTGTGGCGTACCGCAAAACGGGACTCCGATACTGTTCATCTCCACCGTTGACCTCCTCCAGCCTCCACGGGCTACTGTTCATCCACCATCGACCTCCTCGAGCCTCCACGGGCTACTGTTCATCCACCATCGACCTCCTCCAGCCTCCACCTGCGACTGTTCATCCACGGGCTCATGTTCATCTAGCCTCCACCGCATGCTCCTCCACCGGCTACTGTTCAACTAGCCCTCTCCACGGGGTCCTGTTCAACCACCCCTCCACGGGATACTGTTCATCCAGCCCTCAACCGGCTACTATTCAACCAGCACTCCACCGGCTACTGTTCAACCTTCCCTCCACGGGGTCCTGTTCATCCACGCCCAACCGGCTCGATCGATCGGGGTCCTATTCATCCAACGGCAACACCACGGGGTCCTGTTCATCCAACCCCCACTGGGAACTATTCATCCAAACCCCCCAGCAACGCTCACTATTCATCTAGAGGCAGCATCGATTAGCTTCAGTTAGTAGCAGTAGCAAAGGAATCGCTCGATTGCTCGGGTTCAGTAACGTGTATCCTGCAGTGCAATCACTCGGGTTCAGTTAGGTGATGCCTCACTCGGGTTCAGTTAGAGCCCAACACCTCGCACCCACGCGCGTACGTGTATGAGAGAAACGCGCATCGCTTGGCCCCCGACCACCCACCGTAACCGGGAACTCCCCAAAATTTTCCTCGTCCTCGCTTCTACCATGGTTTTTTCTGTCATGGATGGTGTCGGTGTCAAAACCGGCGGATCTCGGGTAGGGGGTCCCGAACTGTGTGTCTAAGGCTAATGGTAACAGGAGGCGGGGAACACCATGTTTACCCAGGTTCGGGCCCTCTCTATGGAGGTAATACCCTACTTCTTGCTTGATTGATCTTGATGAATATGAGTATTACAAGAGTTGATCTACCACGAGATCATAATGGCTAAACCCTAGAAGCTAGCCTATGATTATGATTGTTGTTGTCCTACGGACTAAACCCTCCGGTTTATATAGACACCGGAGGGGGCTAGGGTTACACAAGGTCGATTACAGAGAAAGGAATCTACATATCTGAATCGCCAAGCTTGCCTTCCACGCGAAGGAGAGTCCCATCCGGACACGGGACGAAGTTTTCTATCTTGTATCTTCACAGCCCAACAGTCCGGCCCATGTATATAGTCCGGCTGTCCGAGCACCCCTTAATCCGGGACTCCCTCAGTAGCCCCTGAACCAGGCTTCAATGACGATGAGTCCGGAGCACGGATTGTCTTTGGCATTGCAAGGCGGGTTCCTTCTCCGAATACTTAAAAGTTGATCTTGAACATGAGAATCATGTCCATCTCTACAAAACAAATTCCATATACCACCGTAGAGAGTATAATATTCCACGAGTCCAATCTGCTGACAACTTTTTCATGGCGTGACATCACGCCGCGGCCCGATCATTATTCGAACCATTTTTAGCCTGCCCCTCCGTATTTCGAGGTGATCGGCACGTCTTGTCAAAGCAGAGATCGTGTCCCCTTATCACGGGATCCTCATCAATACGGGTATGGGTAGCCCAACCGTGTCACCTGCATGGTGTTTGGGAAGTAAGCGAATTTTAAGGCGAGTGGGGAGGCGCATAACTTTTACTGCCTTTATAAAGGGATAAGGATCCAACTCTTTCACCCATGCCTTCTCTCTGCTTCCCCATCCTCGAGCTCCAGCGCCCAAGCTCTCACCTCTTCTGCCTCAAAAAGCACTCCAGCCATGTCCGGATCCGGAGCGCAAGGCAAGTGGATGGCCTTCTCCGTCAAGGAGAAGGATATCGAGAAACTCCGGGAGGCCGAGTATCTGGCCCAGGAGACCGCGCACCGTCTCCCGGCCGTGGGATAGATCGTCCCTACTCTGGAACCCCATGAGAGGGTTGTATTCCTCCCTCATTTTGTCCACGGGTTGGGGTTTCCCCTCCACCCATTTGTTCACGGACTAATGTATTACTATGGGATAGATTTCCATGATCTATCCCCAATTCCTTCCTCAACATCTCGACATTTATTGTCATGTGCGAGGCCTTCCTTCGCATCCCTCCACACTTCGGACTATGGCTAAAGATCTTCGTGAAGCTGAAGGTGGTAGGTGGCAAGCATGCCGAGTGTGGAGGTGCCGTGGTGAGCAAGATGGCCAACGTCAAATGGCCATCATGTACATTCAACGAGTCCGTCAAAGGGTGGCAACAACAGTGGTTCTATGTCACCAAGCCACGCGGCACCAAATGGGCCGCAGCTCCCGAATTTCGATCTGGAGCCCCATTGCAGCTCACGTCCTGGCCTGAGAAGGGCCTAGACTAGTCTTTGTCAGACGAGCTGACGGCTCTCCAGGCGCGCATCAAGAGCATGGGAGACAAGAATATCAAACTTGTCGATGTGGTCCAGGTGATGTTAGTTCGCCGGATCCTCCCATGCCAACGCCGGACTTGCAACCTATGGGAGTTCGATTCGTCCAAGCACCAGACCCTGCTGGAGTTCTTCGGCACAACGCACGAAGACATCTGGAAGGTGATCTTCAAGCCCGGCAAGTCGTGGCCGGACTCGGCCGAGGATCGCGGGTACAAATTGTCCCGTCCTGCAAGTTCGGTAAGTCATTATATGTTTTCAAGGTGTATCCTTTACTCGCATACTTGAGGGAAACACCTAATATTTCCCTACTGATTATCCCAGGGCTGGACGAAGAAGGCGAAGCGGATTTACTGTCCGGCTCCGCCGCCCAAAGAACAAGCAGGCCCACTTTTGACAAAGATGCTGGTCCCGGCGCCTTATAAGGCGCCGAAGAAGAAGGCCGAGAAGGAGGCCAAGGAGACCAGGGGCGGTCTCCGTCGCAAGGGCACTTCGGACGTGGTGTCCAAAGACGCCGAGGACCACTCCTCCACCGAAGAAGTCGAGGAAGAGGAGAAGGAAGAAGAGAAAAACCATTCCTCCCCTATGAGGGGGAGAAAGAAGAGGACGGCCTCCACATGTTTGGAGGCCGAAACGTCTAAGAAGGGAAAAGTTTCCCTTCTAGAAGAATCCACCGCGGCCACCGATAGCAGCCCGGAGTGGGAGCCCAGGGTCAAGCCCCAGGCCAAATCATGAGTACTAAGAAACCCGAACACATTCATGTATCCAGCCTCACTATTGCATAGTATTAACATGTCGAGTCACGCATTTTGTAGTCCAGCCAGGTCGAGCGTCGAGCAATCCTCATCAGAGGACTCGCTGGACCCCGACGTGATGGACAACAGGACCCTCCCGACGGCCTCCTCTCCCAAGGGCATGGACAACACCGAGGTGTCGTCCCAAAGGAACCCAGGACAGGGAGGGACTTAGGAGACCGTCGATGCGGCGCCGGAGGGTCAAACCTCGGCAGCCGGACACATGGGGGAGCAGATCCCCATGGACACTGACGGCGGGGGCCATCCTGAATTTGGCCCCCAGCCGAACACCATTCTGGAGACCAGTATGGCTCCGAAATCAGGCAAGCAACTCTCTTCAAAAGAAGGGGGTGCGCATGTTCCTCCAGTGACCTTTGTTCACCCAGAGGTGTCGGATACTTTGTTGGAGGCGCTTCAAAGCGCTTCCATTGTTGAAGAGCAGCATACCCTTATGGGTGCGGTGATTGAGAAGATTCAGTCCGCCAAAAGCAGGCTGATCGAGGCCTGCACAAGCCTTCTAACAGGCTTTGAGGTAAGCAGTGAAATTTAAACATAAAAAGAATATCACAATATAGACAGTAGCCCCCGATACACTATTCGGTGTTTCAAAAAGAAAAGTCGGACAGAGGATCAAATAATTTTCGCAGGAGACTAACTATGAAATATCTATGTGAGCAAGCAGGCGTCATTATTGGCTGCAACCTCTCATACTGCAGAGGTCTCTGGACTGAAGCAGAGTCTGGAGCGGGCCGAGAAAGAGCTCGGCCATGTAAAGAAGCAACTAGAGGAGAACCAAAGTATGGAATAACCATGTTTATATTTAGTACGGACGAGTAGTTTATTTTGACTAAAAATGTCATGGTATGTATTAGGAGCGGCAACCGAGCTCGAGGCTCTCAAGAAGGCGCTAGCCGAGGCCGAGAAGAAAGCGGCCAAGGAGCAGGCCACTCGTGAAAAGCACGAGGCCAGGGTCATTGAGGTCCAACAAGAGCTCCAAGAGGCCATGAAGAAGTGTAAGACCTTGGAGCAGAGTATGGCAGATAAAGAATCCGAACTCACCAAGGCTCGTCAATCCGCACACGATGCCCGGCTTGAAGCCCAAGGCGCCCTCCAAGAAATCTAGGAGGCCAGAAAAATCACGGTGGGTAAGGCCTTTATTATGCAGAGCAAATATGTGAAGGAAATGTTCCTTTTACTAACCCGAATTCGGAGTTCTCCAGGGGTGTTTGCGGATCTGCTGTGCAGCGTGTCCGACACCGCACAATTCTACCGAGATGAAGAGGGGAGCTCTACAGAGAAGTTGTTTTGGTCGCAATATCTTGCGCCAGAACATCCGGTGCCCTTTATTGATCAGCTGAAATAGTTGGTCGAGCTGCACAGGGCATCCGAACTAGCCATGAAGGATTTAATAATCCGGCTATGGCCTGCCGAAGCTATTCCCAACAGCTACTTCGGACTCGTGAAGCGGCTGGTCGGTGCCTGCCCTCGGCTTGACGCCATTAATCAGTTGGTCTGCATTGAAGGCGCTCGAATGGATTTCGCCCGCACCAAGGTGCACTGGGCAAAAATGGATGCCGCGAAGCTGATGACCGAAGGACCACCCGCCGGGAAGGAGCACCGCAAGCCCGAGATGTAGTATGACAGTGTCCTAGAGGGATCCCGCCTTGTGGCGAAGCAATGTGCCAAGGATGTTATCTTTCCATGAATACATTCATGCTATCCTATGCTATAATTTGGAACAAGATCGTTATATACTATAATACTTGTTATCTGAAATTTTACCTCCTGTGCGGCCATTTTTATATTAATTCTGAGAGTTGGCCAGTCATCGGCTTCTGCCCCCACGTAGGAAGTACGGGGCTGTTCGGGATAAATCTAAACACTCTTTACTCCAGATTTTGGTCCTTAAAGGAGGTGTTTAGTGCAATGAACCAGGCAATCGGACTATAAGGCTTTAATACCCTCACTTAGCCATAGGAGTTTGACAATAAAAAATGTAGGCGCAGCCCCTAGTGTTCGGAAGTCCGAACTTGGGGTACTGTAAACACCTAATCGGATAAAAACCAACTCGTCGCACGATGCATCAGATATCGCATAATGCGAAAGAAATCGCTAGAGACTTTGTGACCTCTCGAACAGCTGACCAGCTCTCACCGCATCATGACAGTCAGTTTTCAGCTTTCTCTACTGAGGTGCTCGTTTGAAAGAACCGGGACATAATTGCAGTAGTTCTCCCTTTACTACCTTAGCCGATATAGCGGAACGTAAGGTAGCAAGCACAGGAGCCGGGCAACCCAACTATTGACCCAAGACATGATTCGGAGCCGATGCATATAATGTTATAAGTTTGGGGTGCCGAACAACCGTAAAGGTGTTTGGACTTTCTTGCTGTGTTATGGGGTACAATGAAGCCCCTGGCGAATTAAGGCGTACCATAGTGTACGGTTGCAATTTTATAAAAATATCAAAAAATGAAACAACAAGTGAATGTCATATAAATAGAGCCGCAAATTGTTTTCATTGTAACTGAATAATATGCCAAAGCGTATAAGTACAAGTAGTGCGATAAACAATATGACTTCGGAACCTGCTGAGACCATGGGGGAGCTGTGTGCAGATCCAGAGACAGATAGGATGATCATCGAGAAGAATATCTAGAGATTCCCTCGCGCGTTCGAGCTACTTCCCTCCTTGGTCTATCCGTCCTTTGATAGGTCCGGCAATCAGGTCGCCCGCAACGGCCTACACAAAAGTAACCTGAAAAGAAAAAAGAAAATATAAAATAATGTGTGTCCACGGGCGGTTGAGCCGCATTGTGGAACACAACCTAGCTGTGCCTCCGTCTATCCCCATGGTATTTTGAGTGTGTACTTATGTACACGCGGTATGAAAACTGTCGTTCGGTCGGGGTTGGGACGGAGGCCAAATTGCTAGTCAAGCTCTTGACGAGCTAGACTGTCCTGCTGCAGGGTAGTTCGAATTCTTTTGACGGTATTGCTACGTATTGAGCTTGCGTTGGTTTTCCTTGAAGAGGAAAGGGTGATGCAGCATAGTAGCATAAGTATTTCCCTCAGTTTTTGAGAACCAAGGTATCAATCCAGTAGGAGGCTCCTCACAAGTCCCACGCACCTACACAAACAAACAAGAACTCGCAACCAACGCAATAAAGGGGTTGTCAATCCCTTCAAGGCCACTTGCGAAAGTGAGATCTAATAGAGATAATATGATAAGATAAATATATTTTTGGTATTTTATGATATAGATTGGAAAAGTAAAGATGCAAATAAAAGTAGATTGAAACCTTATATGATAAGAGATAGACCCGGGGGCCGTAGGTTTCACTAGTGGCTTCTCTCAAGATAGCATAAGTATTATGGTGGGTGAACAAATTACTGTCGAGCAATTGATAGAAAAGCGAATAATTATGAGATTATCTAGGCATGATCATGTATATAGGCATTGTCGGAGTAATGGGCCACGGGTAGGCTAACCCGAGCCCCAGGACATTCCAAGACATCGGGGCAGGCCGCGCCCCTCAGGCCGAGTCCCAGACGGCGACTCCCAGATAAGCCGACTCCAAGCTGGTGACCTCCAGAGAGGCCGACTATGGAGAGTCGGCCCATGACTCCTCCCTCATCTCGAAGTACAATGCAGGGTACGGTCACGGCATGGCCGTTTCCCCCTCTTGCTTACGAAGGGCCGGCATGGCTATAGTGAGCCGTATCGCTGGAAGATCTCCGGTGAGATGCGGCACTGTTGCCATGCCTGCCCTGACCTCAGCCACAGTGCGTAGTACACTGTGCCCACGACGCCGGCATGTACGACCCGAAGGCGGCGGGGCCGCCTGTCAGTGGGTTGGCCAAAGGCGGCCAGGGCAACCCGAAGACGGACCTGTAGGAGTCGGCCGACTCCTCCCAGGGCCCCATGAGCCATTAATCAGATAAGATGGGGAATGGCGACAGTGATCGCCCGATAGACGGCGGCACTGTTGCCACGCCCCGATGACCGAGCCTGCGTCATCAGGAGTGCCGCTACAGTATCAAGCCTGTCCACGGGACCCGCCAGTCGGCGGGCCCCAGAAGCCGGTGGGAAGGACGGCGGCCTGGGAGACAGACGGCTGAGACCCGCGCCCAACCGGATTACTATTATACCCCCAGGGGTAGGCCTATATAAACCCCCCGGGGCACCCATGCAAAGGGTTCGGACCTAGATTGAGATAGACCAGATAGTCCAGGGAGGAGAGAGCTAGCCTTTCCCTCTCCTACCTCCCGAAACAGCTCCAGGAGCACCATTGTAGCCACTTTGCTTTAGTGATCATGCGGAGACCCTGCAGAGCAGCAGTAGGGGTGTTATCTCCTAGGAGAGCCCTGAAGCTGGGTAAGTTCCGCCGGCGAGCATGTCTTCGCCTCATCCCGCTTCCAGGCACCGGCGACGTTCTACTCGCTCCCACCATGATAAGCCATCCTTTGGCATATGTCGTATCCAACCCCCGACATTTGGCGCCCACCGTGGGGCGAGGTGCACCGTCGTCCGGAGATCTGCTCTGGATGGGAACCCTGTTCCTCCCTGGCGAGCACAGCCAGCCCGGCACGCCGGATGGCATCTGTGCCAACGCGTTGCACGGCGCTGAGATCACCTGTGCAGCCAGCTGCCTCGCCGATCTTGTCGGCGAGGTTTGCCTCTCCGATGAGCCTGCGCCCGACGCAGGCACGAGCGGCCCCGAGAGCCTCCTCGCGGGCCTCCTCGACCAACTCCACGTCGCCGGCGAGCCTGCCGCGGACCTGGAGTCCATAGGATCCACCGACCCAATGCTGGTCAACTCCGACACCGCGTCGCTCGACGCGTTCCCCACCAACATGGTGGTCTACAACGAGCCGAGCACAAATTACACGTCCGATCTGATATGAAGCCCGTCAGGCAGCCCTTGCACCGCCTGTCAGAAGAAAAAAGAAGAGTTGTTGGAGAAGAAATAGCCCGGCTCCTGGCAGCCGGCTTCATCATGGAAGTGTTTTTTCCAGAGTGGCTGGCAAACCTAGTACTGGTGCTGAAGAAGAACAAGCAGTGGCGAATGTGCATTGATTACACGAGCCTCAACAAAGCTTGCCCCAAGGACCCATTTGCTCTGCCGAGAATTGATCAGGTGATAGACTCCATAGCCGGATGCGAGCTGTTGAGTTTCCTAGACGCATATTCAGGATATCACCAGATCAAGTTGAACCCGGCTGACAGACTGAAGACCGCCTTCATCACGCCGTTTGGAGCCTTCTGCTACCTAACCATGACATTCGGCTTAAGAAACGGCGGCGCCACCTTTCAGCGTTGCATGCAGAAGTGCCTCCTGAAGCAACTCGGCATAAATGCCCACGTCTATGTGGATGATGTAGTGGTGAAGATGGAGAAGCGTGGAACCTTGCTGGAGGACCTCAAGGAAACCTTTGAGAATCTGCGCCGATTCCAGATCAAGCTCAACCCAGAGAAGTGCATTTTTGGAGTACCAGCCGGCCAGCTCCTCGGTTTCCTGGTCTCCGAACGCGGCATAGAGTGCAATCCTATGAAGATCAAGGCCATCGAGAGGATGGAAGCACCCAGACGACTGTTAGATGTGCAGAAGTTCACCGGCTGTTTGGCATCCATCAGCCGATTCATCAGTCGGCTGGGCGAGAAGGCTCTCCCCCTATATCAGCTCATGAAGAAGACGACCTTCTTTGAGTGGACTCCCAAGGCGGACGAGGCTTTTCTCCAACTAAAGAAGATGTTGACTACTCCCCCTGTGCTAGCGGCTCCGACTCCCAAAGATCCCATGCTCCTATACATTGCCGCCACCAGCCGAGTAGTCAGCACAGTCATTGTAGTCGAGCGCAAGGAGGAAGGCAAGGCGCTACCTGTCCAGAACCGGTATATTACTTGAGCGAGGTACTGTCGGCCTCCAAGCAGAACTACCCCCATTACCAGAAGATGTGCTACGGCGTGCATTTTGCCGCCAAGAAATTGAAGTCTTACTTCCAGGAGCATCCAATCACTATGGTCTGCACAGCTCCACTGGCCGAGATCATCGGAAGCCGAGATGCTTCTGGATGAGTGGCCAAATGGGCCATCGACCTGGCCCCCTACACCATCTACTACGAGCCCCGCACCGCCATCAAGTCGCAAGCGCTGGCCGACTTCCTCGTCGACTGGGCCGAGACCCAGTATCTGCCACCAGCGCCCGACTCCACCCATTGGCGGATGCACTTCGACGGCTCCAAGATGCGCACCGGATTGGGAGCCGGTGTCGTCCTCACTTCCCCCAAGGGTGACAAGCTCAGATATGCGCTGCAGATCCACTTCGCCGCCTCCAATAACGTGGCCGAGTACGAGGCGCTCATCCACAGGCTCCGGCTTGCCAAAGAACTCGGCATTCGCCGGATCCTGTGTTATGGCGACTCTGACTTGGTGGTCCAGCAATCATCTGGCGATTGGGACGCCAAGGACGCAAATATGGCGAGCTACCGTTTCCTCGTCCAGCAACTCAGCGGATACTTCGAGGGGTGCAAGTTCCTCCACGTGCCAAGGAACGACAACGACCAAGCAAACGCCTTGGCACGAATCGGCTCCACTCGCCAGACAATACCATTTGGTGTCGCCCTCCGGCGCCTCCTCAAGCCTTCTATCAAGCCGTCACCCGAATCAGATTCAATCTATGTGCCGGCTCCGCCTGAGGAGGACGGATCCGACTCCAAGAAACATACAGTCGAAGCCGGCCCGGGGACTTCAGAAGCCGGCCCGGGGACTTCAGAACCCGGCCCGGGGACTGCAGTCGCAAGATCGAAAACTCCAGAGCTCGGCCCGGGGACTGCTCCAGTCGGCCCCGGACTTTGTCAAATCAGCAAGCGGCTGCGGACTCCAACCCGCCGCCTCCCAGCCCGGCCACCCTTATCCAAGTCGCGCTAGTGGCAGTTGAAGAAATAACAGCACCTTCATGGGCCCAGCCCATCCTCAGATTCTTAGTAAACAGAGAGCTACCAACTGATGAAATCTTGGCTCGGCAAGTGCAACGCCGAGCAGCAGCATACACCATAGTCAACAGAGAGCTGCTCAGGCGCAGCGTTACCGGCGTCTTCCAACGCTGTGTCGAAGTAGAACAAGGCCAGGCAGACATCCATGAAGGCGAGTGCGGTCACCACGCGGTCTCCAGGGCACTCGTCGCCAAAGCCTTCCGGCACGGTTTTTTCTAGCCAACCGCCCTGGAAGAGGCCAAAGAGTTAGTCCAAAAGTGCAAGGGGTGCCAGATTTTCCGTTCCAAGCCACATCAGCCGGCTTCCGCACTCAAGACTATCCCCATCGCCTGGCTCTTTGCAGTCTGGGGCCTGGACATGGTGGGACCATTCAAGATGGCACGAGGTGGCTTGACTCACCTACTTGTCGCAGTGGACAAGTTCACCAAGTGGGTGGAGGTGAAACTCATCAAGAAATTAAATGGTCCGACTGCAGTGACCTTCATCGCTGACATCACAACTCGGTACGGCATCCCACATAGCATCATCACCGACAATGGCACGGATTTTGCCAAAGGCGCCTTGGCCCGTTTCTGCGCGACACAGGGCATCCGACTAGACTTAGCGTCTGTTGCCCATCCGCAGTCAAACGGCCAGGTGGAGCGAGCAAACGGCCTCATCTTATCCGGCATCAGGCCTCGACTCGTCGTACCGCTGGAGCGATCTGCCGGCTATTGGCTTGAGGAGCTGCCAGCCGTCCTCTAGAGTCTGCGCATGACTCCAAACAAGTCAACCGGCTTCACACCATTCTTCCTCGTCTATGGCGCCGAAGCCGTCATCCCAACGGACATAGAGTTCGACTCCTCGCGAGTCACCATGTACACCAAGGAAGAAGCAGAAGAAGCACGTCAAGACGGTGTCGATCTGCTGGAAGAGGGCCGGCTGTTGGCACTCAGCCGGTCCAGCATCTACCAGCAGAGTCT
The DNA here is from genome assembly GCF_018294505.1 of Triticum aestivum. Lineage (NCBI taxonomy): Eukaryota > Viridiplantae > Streptophyta > Magnoliopsida > Poales > Poaceae > Triticum > Triticum aestivum. The sequence goes on from NC_057798.1 coordinate 129,227,945, forward strand.
GCGTCGATACTACAACAGGAAGGTCAGGCCAAGATCTTTTCAAGAAGGCGACCTTGTGCTCCGGCTGATCCAGCGAACAGCCGGCCAGCACAAGCTGTCGGCACCTTGGGAAGGCCCCTTCACCATCAGCAAGGTGCTAGGGAACGACGCCTACTATTTGATCGACGCCCAGAAGCCCCGAGCGCGCAAGAGGGAAGATTCCGGCAAAGAGACAGAGCGCCCGTGGAATGCAAATCTTCTTCAAAGATTTTACAGTTGATGCAGTATGTATCGCACTACCCCTTTGTATTAAAGTACTAAGACTTTGGGGGCCCCGAGATGAGCTCGGGGACTGCCCTTCTTGTTATCTTTATGATAAGAATTATGCCTCCAAGTACATTACTTTCATTGCAAGCCGCTTGGCACTGGGCCAGACTAGTCGGCCCGGGGACTCGCCGCCTTGTGCTATGAGGAGCTTCCCGCAGTCAGACAAGTAGTGTGCGGTGCCCAATCCGCCTCCTGGCAAAGCCGCAGCTCGCAGAGCGACTGTGAGGCGGGCAGGAGTGAGGAAGAACGGGCGCCCACACGAAAAATGGCTAAGGACCTAAAGCACGAACATAGCGCAAGACGGCCTCCGGCATTTCTGAAGCGGAAGGCCGACTCATGAGTAGCCGGATCGCTGTCTTTATTAGCCTCTATTAAGGACGACCGACTCTTGGGTAGTCGGCCTGTCACTCTTTGTCCGACTTGCTAAAGAAACTCTAAACGGCCAAGTCCTTGCCTTCCCGAAGTAGCCAAGCACTTGACCCAGCGACAGTCTGCAGAGCGGCTGCTCGACTGACAAGGCAGCGACTAAAGGAAGGCGGCAAAGGGAAAAAGCCTAAAGAGCAATAAGCAAGGAAAGACGGAAAGAAGATTAATATTTACATAGGCCCTTGGCCGAATCTTCGAATAGAAGTTCAAGATACACCCCGTGGGTGGAATTGTTCGAATCTAACAAAGTTTTCAAAAGATTACTAAGATAGGCAAACAGAGGCGAAAAGGGCAGCCTAGGAGGCGGCATCTGGGATCGGAGGATCGGAGGTGACGGCGGTGTCAGGCGCCGGCGGAGTCGGTCGGGCGGTCTCGGTTTGATCGCCTCTGGCGGCGGTCCCTTTCTCCCGACGCGGCTTGTTGCTGGAGGCGCGATCGAGCTGAGGCTGGCCGCCTGCTCCGCCTTCTGGCACATCCGCCTCGCCTTCGTCCTCCGCCTCGTCCTCCTCCTCGGTGCTGGAGTCGATCACCTCCGCCGAGTCCTCACCATATTCAGGGTTCATCCCGAACCACTCTGGCGGCACTTCCTCGCCGCCTTCAGCCCGCTCGGGGACCAAGACACTGGTGTCCATGTACTCGGCGATGGCCGTCGCACGCTCGATAAGGGCGCCCTCCACAGCCTCCAGCTCGGCCTGGGCTTCTGACCGGAACGCGGCCAGACGGTCCAGGTCCAGCCCTGGGTACCACGCCTTGACAAACTCCAAGGCCCGGCGCGCTCCGGCCCGGGCCGAGGAGCCCATCCAGGCCTCAAGACGGCCGGCAGCGACCTCCAGCCAGTCAGCAGTTCGGCTGGCGGTGCGCAGAGCCGGCGTGCCTGGCCATAGGGCGGCAACAGCCTGGGCGCCGGCACGCTGAAGCCGGCGCACCAGCCGGCAAGCCGGATGAAGACGGGCTTCAATGCTCAGAAGCTGCTCATCGACAGTTCGGGGGGCATTAGCGGCGATCTCCTCGCCGTTCGCCCTTCGTGCCTCACGAGCAGCCTCGATGGCCGGAGGGACTGCCTGCGAGTGACCAGGGAAGAAGTCTGCCAAGACAAAAAAGAAGCAAGTCGAAAAATCAGAAGTTGGCCTGACACATAGCTAGAAGCCCGAAGAAACGAAAGAAACTTACCATCAACGATATCCTCGATCTCGTGGAAGCCAGAGGTCAACATCGCCTCCCTGTCAGTTCAGGAGGAGCGCTCGCTCTCGAACTCGGCCAGGAGGGCAGTCTCCCTCTTCTCGGCCTCGTCCTACGCCTTCTTGAGCAGCTCCTTCTGCTCGGCCAGCTGCGCCGCCAGCAGGTCGCGTTCCGTGGTGAGCTTACCACACTCCTCCTCCTTGGCACGACGGGCGGTATTGGCCTCGCCCAGCTGCTCCTGAAGAGCGGCGTTGGCTCCTGAAGAGCGAAAGAAGAGACAATGAGTCGTCAGCAAAGAAGATCACCGAGGAGATCCGGCCCGACTGCTCAGCAGTCGGCCCGAATCTTGGGGACTACAGCCCGCGGGTGCGCCAGCGCGCCCCCGCGAAGAAGAAGAACTCACTCCGGCTTTTCGACAAGTCGGCAGCCTGCTTGCTCAACTCCTCAACATTGCGGTTGAAGGCAGTGGCACGGAGGTTGTGATACTCCTGCAAATAAGTCATTGAAGACAAAGTTAGTGTTTGGAACTCGCTAGAGGGAGTACCGAACCGCCTGCTCAGCAGCCGGCCCGGAACTCGGGGACTACACCCAGTGGGTGCGCTGGCGCGCCCCCACAGAGAAAAACAAGAATCAAAAAAGAAACTTACTCGGACGGCCGTTCGTGCGGCCACGTGCGCTCTGGTGCAGGCTTGAAGGGCGTCGCCTTCGGCCCGCAACTTCGCCTGGACTTCCAGGAGCAATTGATTTAGCGGCCCAGTGCCGCCTCCGCGCACCCACCCGGTGGGCGCGGCGCTTGTGGCCTCGGCGTCTAGGGTTGCCGAGCTGGCAGCGCCGGTCTCCCGAGGTCGCGACGCCAAGGTCGCCCTCTCAAGACGGTGGCGCGCCGGCGAGGCGACTTGGAGAAGCAGCCGTGCCTCGGCCTCGTCCACGGCTGGCGGCTCCGACGGACCCACCGGCTGTTTGCCGTGCGGTGTCCCAAACGGCGGTGGAGGCGGCGGTGGCGGCACGAGAGTGTCCGACATAGAAGCCTCGCCGCTTTCCTTCTCCACGACGTGGTTCTCGGTGCCGGCCTCTCCGGTCTGCCCCATGAACTCCGGAGGCGGCGGCGCAGACGACAATGGGGGGGCGAGCATCGCCGATCGGCGACGCGCGGCCTCCTTGGCGTGCCGTCTCGCCGCAAGGGCGGCTTCGGCATCATCCAGCTTCTTCTGGGCGGAGGCGGCTGCCCTGTCGGCCTCCGCCTTCTCCAGACGGTCGGCCTCCTCCTCCTCGCGCTTCTCCCACGCATTCCGCTCCGTCGCCTCCCGGAGGTCGGCGGCGGGGTCGGGCCGCCGAGTATTGGCGGACGTCTCTGCCGACCCCATGACGGAGGGGACGGCGACTCTCTCAAGGGAAAGAGGGGCCCTGAGGAAGAGTGGAGGGAGTATATAAATGAAGACTCGGACAAGATTCAACAAAAGAAAATAAAAGAGCGTGAAGACTTACGCGGAGACTAGCGGCGGCCTTCTCACTTCCCTTCGGAAGCGGTTGGCCTTCGTGGCCGCCTCCTCTCGTCTGGTCGCGGCGGCCGCCCCCTTGAACTTCTTCAATTTGCCGCCGGGCGCACTCGGCCTAGCGTGACGCCTCTTCGCGCTGCCTTGGCCGGCGGAGGAGCCGGCGCCCGATGGGCCGATCCTCAGCTGGTGGCGCGGAGCGACTTCGCCTTCGGCGTCGTCGTCAGGCCAGTCGGCGAAGGTGGCCGAGGGCCCGAAGTCGCCTTCTGCTCCTCCTCCCCCGCCTTCGGTGTCGGCTTCCATCGCCGCCGCCCCCAAGTCGGGGTCGTCTACGTCGCTCTCCACGCGGTCGGGAACATACTCGCGAGGCTGTCTCGTGGCGCCGGCGGCAGGCTGCATAAGAGGATTCTAGCTCAGAAGAAACCGACAAGAGTCAGAAGCTGGAGTCGGTCGCAAAGAAAACAAAACAATATGGGGGCGCGACTTACCACTGCTGGAGGGTTGTCGCGCAAGTACGGCTCCTTGCCGAACTGCCAGTCCTCCTCGTACTCGTAGTGCGCAATGTAATTCACCATGTTTGTCACCTCCTTGCGGGGCATCTCCTTGGTGCTCATCCGACTTGGGTCTCGGAGGCCGCTCATCTGACAGATCAGGTGAGGCCGGCCTTGGAGCGGGAGAACTCGGCGCGCCACGAAGGCGGCCAGCAAGTCGGCCCCGACCAGTCCCTCCGACTGCGTCAAGACTCGAAGTCGCGCTATGGCGGCGGCTCCGGCGGGAGTCAGCGTCTTGACTCCGTGGGACCAGCTGGGGAGCCTCCCGGTCAGGGGAGCGGCGTTGTAAGGCGGCAAGTTGACCCAGTCGCCGTCGGAGGCGAGGTTCTTCACGTAGAAGTACGAGCGCTGCCACATATTCACCGACTTGATCAGCATGATGGGAGGAAAGGGGTTGTCGGCCGTCGAGCGCCGCATCACGATGAAGGCGCCGCACTAAGCCGGCACGCCGGCGATGTGCGTGCCGAGCTTAGAAGAGAAGAATTCTCCCCACAGCTTGATGGTGGGGAGAACACCGAGGAAACCTTCGCACAGAGTGGCGAAGGCGGAGAGCAATAGCACCGTGTTCGGAGTGAGGTGGTGCGGTGAAGACTGTGGAACTCCAAGAACGAGCGGAAGAAGTCGCTCGCCGGCAACCCCAGGCCGCGCATGAGGTGCGAGCGGAATATGACCCGCTCGCCCTCCTCCGGCACCGGCCGGATTTCCCCCTCCAGCACGGCACGGGCGCGTATGAGGTTCGCGCTGGGGAGACGGCGTGTCCGGCGGAGGAACTCGATGTGTTCTTCTTCTACCTCCGAACCGTCCCATACGCCGGAGCGCACGGCGGGGGCCGCGGCAGAGGAAGAGCTCATCGCCGCGGTATGGTGTGCTCTTGCTCAACGGCGGAGGCGAGAGAGAGAGAAGGCAAGATGAGGCGGGGGAGCGGGGAAGAAGGGCGCGCGTGCTATGCCGCTCCGCTTCCCCCCGCCTACTTATAGCCCTGCGGGCTGAGAAGCCGAGGGGGCGGGCGTGGGATTAACTGCGCACGATGCCCCACGCCACCCCACAATTTACCCACGAAGTTACTGCGCGCAGTAACAACGTGGGAAAACCAACCGTCCTCAGCCGCAACGGATCCGTTCATATGCCGAGGCGCGGTAGTGGCGGGCCCCGCCTGACGGCCCGTCCCGTCGCGTGCGTGGGCAGGCAGACTGTTCTCCCCACGTGGCGCCACGCGATAGGACCGCCCTGATGGCTGAGGGGAAGCGTATCAGGCACGCTGCCTGGCTTCCCGCCGCGACTTTCGAACTGCGGCTCTTCACTAAACCTCCGACTTTTGACAGTCGGCCCAAGGGAAGACGGCCCGAGTTCCAGAGTCAGCACTTTGAAGATTGAAGCTGTTGAAGCCCCACAATGCAGCGACCGCAGGGCTTCACCAGCTTCGGGGACTACTGTCGGAGTAATGGGCCACGGGTAGGCTAACCTGAGCCCCAGGACATTTCAAGACATCGGGGCAGGCCGCGCCCCTCAGGCCGAGTCCCAGACGGCGACTCCCAGATAAGCCGACTCCAAGCTGGCGATCTCCAGAGAGGCCGACTATGGAGAGTCGGCCCATGACTCCTCCCTCATCTCGAAGTGCAATGCAGGGTACGGTCACGGCATGGCCGTTTCCCCCTCCTGCTTACGAAGGGCCGGCATGGCTACAGTGAGCGGTATCGCTGGAAGATCTCCGGCGAGATGCGGCACTGTTGCCATGCCTGCCCTGACCTCAGCCACAGTGCGTAGTACACTATGCCCATGACGCCGGCCTGTACGACCCGAAGGCGGCAGGGCCGCCTGTCAGTGGGTTGGCCGAAGGTGGCCAGGGCAACCCGAAGACGGACCTGTAGGAGTCGGCCTCCCTGGAGTCGGCCGACTCCTCCCAGGGCCCCACGAGCCATTAATCAGATAAGATGGGGAATGGCGACAGTGATTGCCCGATAGACGGCGGCACTGTTGCCACGCCCTGATGACCGAGCCTGCGTCATCAGGAGTGCCGCTACAGTATCAAGCCTGTCCGCGGGACCCGCCAGTCGGCGGGCCCCAGAAGCCGGCGGGAAGGACGGCGGCCTAGGAGACAGACGGCTGGGACCCGCGCCCAACCGGATTACTATTGTACCCCCGGGAGGTAGGCCTATATAAACCCCCCGGGGCACCCATGCAAAGGGTTCAGACCTAGATTGAGATAGACCAGATAGCCCAGGGAGGAGAGAGCTAGCCTTGCCCTCTCCTGCCTCCCGAAACAGCTCCAGGAGCACCATTGTAGCCACTTTGCTTTAGTGATCATGCGGAGACCCCGCAGAGCAGCAGTAGGGGTGTTATCTCCTAGGAGAGCCCTGAAGCTAGGTAAGTTCCGTCGGCGAGCATGTCTTCGCCTCATCCCGCTTCCAGGCACCGGTGACGTTCTACTCGCTCCCACCATGATAAGCCATCCTTTGGCATATGTCGTATCCAAACCCCGACAGGCATCACGTCCATGACAAGTAGACCGACTCCTGCCTGCATCTACTACTATTACTCCACACATCGACCGCTATCCAGCATGCATCTAGAGTATTAAGTTCAGGAAGAACAGAGTAACGCTTTAAGAAAGATGACATGATGTAGAGGGATAAATTCATGCAATATGATATAAACCGCATCTTTTTATCCTCGATGGCAACAATACAATATGTGCCTTGCTGCCCCTGCTGTCACTAGGAAAGGACACCGCAAGATTGAACCCAAAGCTAGGAAAGAAAGATCAATCTAGTAGGCCAAACCAAACTGATAATTCGAAGAGACTTGCAAAGATAACTTAATCACACATAAAATAATTCAGAGGAGATTCTAATATTTCTCATAGATAAACTTGATCATAAACCCAAAATTCATCGAATCTCGACAAACACACCGCAAAAAGAGTTACATCGAATAGATCTCTAAGAAGAGGAAGGAGAACTTTGTATTGAGAATCAAAGAGAGAGAGAAGAAGCCATCTAGCTAATAACTATGGACCCGAAGGTCAGTGGTAAACTACTCACAACTCATTGGAGAGGCCTTGGAGTTGATGTAGAGGCCCTCCATGGTGGATTCCCCCTCCGGTGGAGCACCGGCGATGGCTCCAAGATGGGATCTCGTGGATACAAAAGGGTATGGTGGTGGAAATAGTTTTTCGAGGTCGCCCCTGATGTTTTCAGGGTACATGGGTATATATAGGAGGAAGGAGTACGTCGGTGGATGCTCGAGGGGCCCACGAGGGTGGGGAGCGCGCCCAGCCCTAGGGGGCACGCCGGGCACCCTCGTGGCCGCCTCACTTGTTTCTTGACTTGCACTCTAAGTCCTCTGGATCACGTTTGTTCCAAAAAGATCACTCCCGAAGGTTTCATTCCATTTGGACTCCGTTTGATATTCCTTTTCTTCGAAACACTGAAATAGGCAGAAAAAACAGCAATTCGGGCTGGGCCTCCGGTTAGTAGGTTAGTCCCAAAAATGATATAAAGTGTAAAGTAAAGCCCATAAACATCCAAAATGGGTAATATAATAGCATGGAACAATCAAAAATTATAGATATGTTGGAGACGTATCAAGCATCCCCAAGCTTAATTCCTACTCGTCCTCGAGTAGGTAAATGATAAAAACAGAATTTTTGATGTGGAATGCTACCTAGCATATTTCTCAATGTAATTTTCTTTATTGTGGCATGAATGTTCAGATCCAAATGATTCAAAACAAAAGTTCATATTGACGTAAGAAATAGTAATACTTCAAGCATACTAATAAAGCAATCATGTCTTCTCAAAATGGCATGGCTAAAGAATGTTATCCCTGCAAAATCATATAGTCTGGTTGTTGCTCTATCTTCATCACACAAAGTATTTAATCATGCATAACCCCGATGACAAGCCAAGCAATTGTTTCATACTTTAGTAATCTCAAACCTTTTCAATTTTCATGCAATACATGAGCGTGAGCCATGGACATAGGACTATATGTGGAATAGAATGGTGGTTGTGGAGAAGACAAAAAAGGAGAAGATAGTCTCACATCAACTAGGCGTATCAATGGGCTATGGAGATGCCCATTAATAGATATCAATGTGAGTGAGTAGGGATTGCCATGCAATGGATGCACTAGAGCTATAAATGTATGAAAGCTCAAGAAAAGAAACTAAGTGGGTGTGCATCCAACTTGCTTGCTCACGAAGACCTAGGGCATTTTGAGGAAGCCCATCATTGGAATATACAAGCCAAGTTCTATAATGAAAAATTCCCACTAGTATATGAAAGTGACAACATAGGAGACTCTCTATCATGAAGATCATGGTGCTACTTTGAAGCACAAGTGTGGTAAAAATGATAGTGGCATTGTCCCTTCTCTCTTTTTCTCTCATTTTTTTGGTGGGCTTCTTTGGCCTCTCTTTTTGGTATGGGCTTCTCTGGCCTCTTTTATTTTTATAAAGTCTGAAGTCTCATCCCGACTTGTGGGGGAATCATAGTCTCCATCATCCTTTCCTCACTGGGACAATGCTCTAATAATGAATATCATCACACTTTTATTTACTTACAACTCAAGATTACAACTCGATACTTAGAACAAGATATGACTCTATATGGATGCCTCCGGTGGTGTATCAGGATATGCAATGAATCAAGAGTGACATGTATGAAAAATTATGAAGTGGCCTTGCCACAAATACGATGTCAACTACATGATCATGCAAAGAGCAATATGACAATGATGATGCGTGTCATAATAAACGGAACGGTGGAAAGTTGCATGGCAATATATCTCAAAATGACTATGGAAATGCCATAATAGGTAGGTATGGTGGCTGTTTTGAGGAAGATATATGGTGGGTGTATGGTACCGGCGAAAGTTGCGCAGCACAAGAGAGGCTAGCAATGGTGGAAGGGTGAGAGTGCGTATAATCCATGGACTCAACATTAGTCATAAAGAACTCATATACTTATTGCAAAAATCTACAAGCCATTGAAAACAAAGTACTACGTGCATGCTCCTAGGGGGATAGATTGGTAGGAAAAGACCATCGCTCGTCCCTGACCGCCACTCATAAGGAAGACAATCAATAAATAAAATTGTGCTCCAACTTCATCACAAAGCGGTTCACCATATGTGCATGCTACGGGAATCACAAACTTCAACACAAGTATTATTTAACTTCACAATTACCCAACTAGCATGACTCTGATATCACCACCTCCATATCTCAAATCAATTATCAAGTATCAAATTGATCATAGCATCCAATTCACTTTCTATGATAGTTTTTATTATATCTAACTTGGATGCTCATCATTCTAGGACCAATTTTATAACAATAGCAAATACCATGCTGTTATAAGAAACTCTCAAAATAATATAAGTGAAGCATGGGAGATTAACAATTCCTATAAAATTAAGCCACCGCCGTGCTCTAAAAGATATAAGTGAAGCACTAGAGAAAAAATTATCTAGCTCAAAAGATATAAGTGAAGTACATAGAGTATTCTAATAAATTTCAAATCAAGTATTTCTCTCTCAATAGGTGTTTACATCAAGGATGATTGTGGTAAACTAAAAAGCAAAGACTAATATCATACACGACGCTCCAAGCAAAACACATATCATGTGGCGAATAAAAATATAGCTCCAAGTAAAGTTACCGATAGACAAAGACGAAAGAGGGGATGCCTTCCGGGGCATCCCCAAGTTTAGGATTTTGGTTGTCCTTGAATATATTGGGGTGACATGGGCATCCCCAAGCTTAGGCTTTTGCCACCCTTTATTCCATAATCCATCAAATCTTCACCCAAAACTTGAAAACTTCACAACACAAAACTCAACAGGAAATCTCATAAGCTCCGTTAGTGCAAGAAAGAAAAACCACCACATAAGGTACTGTAATGAACTCATTATTTATTTATATTGGTGTTAAACCTACTTTATTCCAACTTCTCTATGGTTCATACCCCTACATACTAGCCACAGATGCATCAAAATAAGCAAACAACACACGAAAAACAGAATCTGTCAAAAACAGAACAGTCTGTAGCAATCTGTAACTTTCGAATACTTATGGAACTCCAAAAATCCTACCAAAATAGGAAGTCCTAGTAAATTTGTCTATTGATATACAGCAAAAATAATCAACGCAAAATCCCGTTTCTGTGATTTATTGATTTTTTTCTCATGAGCGCAAAGTTTCTGTTTTTCAGCAGAATCAAATTAACTCTTACCATAGGTTATCCTATAGGTTCTACTTGGAACAAACACTAATTAAAACAAGAAAACACATCTAAACATAAAGTAGATGCAAGATTTATTACTAAACAGAAGCAAGGAACAAAAATAAAATTGGGCTGCCTCCCAACAAGCACTTTTCTTTAAAGCCTTTTTAACTAGGCATTGAGATTTCAATGATGCTCACATGAAAGACAAGAATTGAAGCATAAAGAGAGCATCATAAAACATGTGACAAACACATCTAAGTCTAACATACTTCCTATGCATAGGCATCTTATAAGCAAACAAATTATTAAAGCAAGCAAAAACTAGCATATGCAAGGAAGAACAAAGAGATGATAGCAATCTCAACATGAAGAGAGGTAATTTAGTAACATGAGAATTTCTACAACCATATTTTCCTCTCTCATAATAATTACATCTGGGATCATAAGAAAATCCAACAAAATAGCTATCACGTAACATATTCTCAACACGATCAACATGCATGCAAAGTTGACACTCTTCCAAAATAGTGGGATTAACATTAACTAAAGTCATGACCTCTCCAAACCCACTTTTATCAAAAACTTCATAAGATTGAACATTATCCAAATATGTAGGATCTAAAGTTGACACTATTCCAAACCCACTTTCAATATTATCGCAAACATTATTATCAATCTCATATTCATCATGGGGCTTGAATGAATTTTCACGATCATAAGAAGAATTAGCCCAATCATGATCATTGCAACAAGTAGTAGACATGGCAAAACTAGCATCCCCAAGCTTAGGGTTTTGCATATTATTAGCACAATTAACGTCAAGAGAATTTATAGTAACATCATTGCAATCATGCTTTTCATTGAAGGAACTACCAAGTATGGGTGCAATAGCAACGATCTCATGTTTAACATAAGGAACTGTAGCAAATTCATCTTCATAAATTTTGGCATCATGGCCACAAGAATAGCAAGCATCATGTTCATCAAGGGATATTTTAATCAAATCATCGGAATCATCATTATCTATAGATTCATTCATAACATTATTTTCTTCCAAAGCAACGGTCATTCTCTCAATAAATTCTTTGACATAAACATTATGAGCATAGTTTTCATAGCAATATTTGAGTATGTCAAAAATTTCAGATTCATAGAGAGTAATATCATACTTTTCAATCAAAGAAGCAACTTCATAAGCACCCTTAAAAGCAACAAATTCTTCAATTTGTTCGATATCATAGTAACTATAAACACCCTTTGCATAAGAAGACAAGATTTCATTTTCATTAAACTCACACGGGTAGGGAAGGTGTTTTTTAGGGTTCTTAGAGCAACAAGTAAAATCATAAATTTCACAAAGATTCAAAGCATAACACGTTAATCTGTTTATTTGATCCCATAAGAGTCTCCCTTTTTCAGAGAAATGGTGACGCACAAAATGAGCATGCTCATCTAAAGATTTCCCATCAACTAGGGTAGTTGGGGTTTCAGCACGAGAGCAAAAGGATCGAAGATGATCCAGGTAGAACACTTTAAGTGGATCCATATCAATAGATTTTTAGAAAGTAAAGATGCAAGCACATAGAAGGCACATGGAGACACAAGCAAACGTAAGATCAAACGAAAGAGGGGCGAATAAAATGGCAAGGGTGAAGTGGAGGAGAGGAAAACGAGAGGCAAATGGAAAATAATGTAAGTGCGAGGGAGATGAGTTTGTGATGGGTACTTGGTATGTCTTGACTTGAGCGAAGACCTCCCCGGCAATGGCGCCAGAAATCCTTCTTGCTACATCTTTAGCTTGCGTTGGTTTTCCTTGAAGAGGAAAGGGTGATGCAGCATAGTAGCGTAAGTATTTCCCTTAGTTTTTGAGAACCAAGGTATCAATCCAGTAGGAGGCTCCTCACAAGTCCCATGCACCTACACAAACAAACAAGAACTCGCAACCAACGCAATAAAGGGGTTGTCAATCCCTTCAAGGCCACTTGTGAAAGTGAGATCTAATAGAGATAATATGATAAGATAAATATATTTTTGGTATTTTATGATATAGATTGGAAAAGTAAAGATGCAAATAAAAGTAGATTGAAAGCTTATATGATAAGAGATAGACCCGGGGGCCATAGGTTTCACTAGTGGCATCTCTCGAGATAGCATAATTATTACGATGGGTGAACAAATTACTGTCAAGCAATTGATAGAAAAGCGAATAATTATGAGACTATCTAGGCATGATCATGCATATAGGCATCACGTCCGTGACAAGTAGACCGACTCCTGCCTGCATCTACTACTATTACTCCACACATTGACCGCTATCCAGCATACATCTAGAGTATTAAGTTCATGAAGAACAGAGTAACGCTTTAAGAAAGATGACATGATGTAGAGGGATAAACTCATGCAATATGATATAACCCCCATCTTTTTATCCTCGATGGCAACAATACAATACGTGCCTTGCTGCCCCTGCTATCACTGGGAAAGGACACCGCAAGATTGAACCCAAAGCTAAGCACTTCTCCCATTGCAAGAAAGATCAATCTAGTAGGCCAAACCAAACTGATAATTCGAAGAGACTTGCAAAGATAACTTAATCACACATAAAAGAATTCACAGGAGATTCAAATATTTCTCATAGATAAACTTGATCATAAACCCACAATTCATCGGATCTCGACAAACACACCGCAAAAAGAGTTACATCGAATAGATCTCCAAGAAGAGGAAGGAGAACTTTGTATTGAGAATCAAAGAGAGAGAAGAAGCCATCTAGCTAATAACTATGGACCCGAAGGTCTGTGGTAAACTACTCACAACTCATCGGAGAGTCCTTGGAGTTGATGTAGAGGCCCTCCATGGTGGATTCCCCCTCCTGTGGAGCGCCGACGATGGCCCCAAGATGGGATCTTGCGGATACAGAAGGTTACGGTGGTGGAAATAGTTTTTCGTGGTCGCCCCTGATGTTTTTTGGGTACATGGGTATATATAGGAGGAAGGAGTACGTTGGTGGACGCTCGAGGGGCCCACGAGGGTGGGGGCGCCCAGCCCTAAGGGGCGCGCCAGGCACCCTCATGGCCGCCTCGCTTGTTTCTTGACTTGCACTCCAAGTCCTTTGGATCACGTTTGTTCCAAAAAGATCGCTCCCGAAGGTTTCATTCCGTTTGGACTCCGTTTGATATTCCTTTTCTTTGAAACACTGAAATAGGCAAAAAAACAGCAATTCGGGCTGGGCCTCCGGTTAGTAGGTTAGTCCCAAAATGATATAAAAGTGTAAAGTAAAGCCCATAAACATCCAAAACGGGTAATATAATAGCATGGAACAATCAAAAATTATAGATACGTTGGATACGTATCAAGTATCCGGGAGCTTGGCCGCCAAATTGAGGTTCGACCTAAAGAGGCCACTTTGTGCTTCTCCAGCGAGGGCAGCGGTGTGCTCCTCAATATGGAGGGAGCGTTTCGTGTTTCTATTGACTGTTATGATACCACGTGGACCGGGCATCTTGAGCTTGAGATAAGCATAGTGTGGCACCACATTGAATCGAGCGAATGCGGTTCGTCCAAGCAGTGCGTGATAGCCACTACAGAAAGGGACGATATCGAAGATTAGCTCTTTGCTTTGGAAGTTATCCGGGGATCCGAAGACCACTTCCAATGTGATTTAGCCCGTACAACAGGCCTCTACACCTGGTATGACACCTTTTAAGGTGGTTTTGGTGGGTTTGATCCTTGAAGGATCGATACCCATCTTGCACATTGTGTCCTGATAGAGCAGGTTCAGGCTGCTGCCGCCGTCCATTAGGACTCACGTAAGGTGGAATCCGTCAGTGATTGGTTCAAGGACCAGTGCGGCTGAACCGCCATGACGGATACTGGTCGGATGGTCCCTACAATCAAAGGTGATCGGACAGGACAATCATGGTTTGTACTTTGGGCCGACTAGCTCCATCGCGTAGACGTCCCTGAGTGCGCGCCTCCGCTCCCTCTTGGGAATATGGGTAGCATATATCATGTTTGACTTGTGGAGGAAACTTCTTTTGTCCCCCTTGAAAGGATCGATATGGTTGACTAGAGGGGGGGTGAATAGGCAACTAACAATTTTTAGACTTTTCTTTAACAATTTAAACCTTGCAACGAAATAGGTTGTCTAGATGTGCAACTACGTGGAAAACCTATATGATGTAAAGACAACTAGCACACAAGCAAGCAATAGATACAACACAAGTAAGCTTGCAAAAGTAAAGGCACGAGATAACCAAGAGTGGAGCCGGTGGAGACGAGGATGTGTTACCGAAGTTCCTTCCTTTTAAGGGGAAGTATGTCTCCGTTAGAGCGGTGTGGAGGCACAATGCTCCCCAAGAAGCCACTAGGGCCACCGTAATCTCCTCACGCCCTCACACAATGCGAGATGCCGTGATTCCACTATTGGTGCCCTTGAAGGCGACGACCGAACCTTTACAAACTAGATTGGGGCTATCTCCACAACACTTGGAGGCTCCCAACAACACCATGAAGCTTCACCACAATGGAGTATGGCTTTGAGGTGACCTCAACTGTCTAGGGTGCTCAACACCCAAGAGTAACAAGATCCTCTAGGGATAAGTGGGGGGAATCAAATTTCTCTTGGTGGAAGTGTAGATCGGGACCTTCTCAACCAATCCCGAGCAAATCAACAAGTTTGATTGGCTAGGGAGAGAGATCGGGCGAAAATGGAGCTTGGAGCAACAATGGAGCTTTGGGGGAAAGAGGTAAGTCAACTTTGGGGAAGAAAGACACCTTTATATAGTGGGGGAAACAATCCAACCATTACCCACCAACCAGCCACGCACAGAGCGGTACTACCGCTTGGGCAGGGCGGTACTACCGCTGATAAGCGGTACTACCGCTCCCTCCCAGCGGTACTGCCGCGCTGACGAGGGGAGCAGGGTCCTAGCCCCAGAGCGGTACTACCGCGGAAGTATAGGCGGTACTACTGCTTGGAGCGGTACTACCGACCCTACTGCCGCTACTAGTACCGTAAAATCCGACATGAAAAACAGCAGTCGAGAATCGAGGCGGTAGTAGCCCGGAACCACTGCGGTACTATGGCCGAAGCTCACAAGCGGTACTACCGCTCAGGGAGCGGTACTACCGCTCGAGGAGCGGTACTACCGCTTGACGAGCTTTGGCGGTACTACCGCTGAAGACCGCGGTACTACCGCTGGGACAGGACAGGCAGACACAGACTAAGGAAAGATAGCTCCATAGAAGCGGAAAGAAACAGCGGGTGTGATAAGGATCTATTCGTGTTGATTCCACCCTAGCCTTACCAAAGCAGATCCCCTCTTGATAGTATGGTGACTCCTATGAAACTAGACCACCAGCAGAGAAATGAAAGGAGCTACACCGTCTTGAATAGAACACCGAGGGGAAGTAATCGTCTTGTGCCAAAGGATGAATCTCTGAAAGAACTCAACGCACACGATTAGTCCGCAAAAGCATTGTCATCAATCACCAAAACATCTTGGGGATAAATATTCCCTTACAATCTCCCCCTTTTTGGTGGATTGATGACAATACGGGATTTGCACAAACAGGGAAGATGTAGGATCGGCGCAAAGCCCCACCATCCTAAAATGTAGAAGGGCTCCCCCTGGATGTGTGCTGTCTAGATAAGTGTTTTGGACTGCACGACACAGATACCAGGATCAACGCTCCGCTTATATTTTAGAGACCAACTACCTAAGCATGATATATGAGAGCAACATAGATAACATGATAAGCATGCAACTCATAAGCTAGATAGATAAGCTAGATAGACATAGATAAAGATATTCGAAAGATAAGGTAGCATATGTCTCACACCATATGACTAGAACTTAGGTCTCACTGACACAAACCAGACACAAACCACACCAGGCAAACGCGAGAAAACACAAATGATGGAAAACACAACACAAATCCCTAAACTCTCTCCCCCTTTGGCATCAAGACACCAAAAAGGAGAGGGAGTGTTGCTACAGCTCCAGGTGATAGCAAGAGAATCAGATCTCAGCGGGATCGTCTTCATCACCATCGTCGGTCGGGAAGTGCTCGGCATCAGAATCGGTCCATGGGCAGTGCTGCTGAATCCACTCCTCCTCCTCAGTAAGCTGGTTCTTAGATCCACTATTAACGGTGGCACCCAGCTGGTGCAAGAGCTCCTTGTGATGACGACGGGCCTTCTTCTCACCCACATGAGTCATGTACTGACCGTGAGCCTCCATGCAGAACAACTTCTTCATCTTGAGCTTGAGCTTCTTTGCCCAAGAGGGCTCTATTGCAGAAGGCACATAGTCATCATCATCCTCAGCCTCAGCCTCAGCCTCCTCCTCAGTCTCCATGGCAGTGGCAGACGAAGGAACTCCAGATTTAGGGACCTGAGAGCCCCAGTTGTCCTTCTTCCTCAGACGCTTGACGTCGTGAGAAACCAACTCCCCGGTCTCTAGCATCACCTTGGGATAGACATGACCCCAGGCCTGCTCAATAAGCAGCATGATGAACGGACCATAAATCGGGCACTTGCGCTCAGAGATAGCAGATAGCAGCTCAGACCACATAACATGGGATATATCCAGGGACTCTCCAGTGTTTTGTTCCTTCTCATGCTGGCAGAAGAGAAGCATGTCCACGAGATAAGAATGGACCATATCCAAATTCCCGATGCGAGGGAAAAGAGTCTCACGGAAGACACAGTGAAGAATGTCCAGAAAGGCAGGAAGCTCATATGTTTCCTTCTTCGTCTCGGGGTTGATCCTCAAGGTGCAATACGGCCATAGAGCTTGCTTGTGAGTGGCGGAGGTGTTTTGGTGTGGGCGAAAGCCGACAGGAGACGCAAGCCCTTGATCTGCCACCTCAATCAATTCCATGAACGCCTTCCACTTGACTGAAAGCAACTTGCCATTGGTCATCCAAGTCAGTGTCATGTCCTCATCAGTCCCGAGATGAACCGTGGCATAGAATTGGGCCACAATATCAGCATCATAATCTTTGTTGAATTGCATGACACCAAGAATGTTCAGTTGAGTGCACATCTGAAGAGCTTCACCAAAGTAATCAGGATCCTTCTCCATATGGTCGGTGTCGATGGAGTGCACGTTAACATAGAGGTTCTTCTTGGCCTTGAGAACATCAAAGAAGATGGCAAACTAAAACCTGTTCTAGAAAGGACAGTTGACCAAAGTGGGATCTTGGTCTGCCTCATAGGGGTTGCGGCGACATCTTGCCCAGAACTCCTTGGCTGGCATTTCTGGCACAGTTTTGCCTGGCTTCGGCTTGACACCAGGCTTCTTCTAGAGTTGGGGTGGAGGAGCAGCACTTGAGGAACCTCCTGCAGACTCAGTTGTACGGTACCGCTTGGACGTGGCACGACCGGGGTTGACACGCCGAGCCTGATGCTCAGGAAGCTCATCACCTGGAACCACACACACGAACACGCAAACAACCAGAAAGAACGAGCATAAGCCACCAAACACAACCAAAAAGGATCACTGGTTAGTAGAAGTATGGTAGAAACTAGTAGAGAGCGGTAGTACCGTGACCAGTGAGCGGTAGTACCGCTCCAAGGGGAGCGGTAGTACCGCTTGAGACGGGAAACAGCAGTTTCCTACTGCCGTGGTCAGATATGGCACTACCGTCCTACCAAAATCAAAAATACTCCTACCAAAAACCAATCCAAACTGCCTAGAAGCCTTCTCCATCCTACTCAAGCCTAGATTTGGCCAAAAATCTAGAGATGCAACTACTATTTCCCCTAATATGCTAGATTGGAAATCTAGACAAGAAGAAAGAGGGAACGGGGGCAATACTGACATCCATGGAAAGAGGACAAGGTGGGGATCGACTCCACCAAAGGAAATGGAGAGGAGCGCCCTAGAGAGGGAGATCCGCCGGAGCCCTCCCGCGGCGCCGGTTGCTGGAGAGACGAACAGGGACGTGGGGTCGAGTGAATGGGTATGGGGAAGAAGAAAACTCCCTCTGCCCCCGATATAATCCCCTGCCCCCGCCTCGCAGCGGTAGTACCGCGCTGGTGGGCGGTAGTACCGCTTAGAGCGGTAGTACCGCACACCACTAGCGGTAGTACCGCTCAGCAACCACGGGCCTCTAAACACACGGCTTAAGCTCAAAAAGAACAGGAAAAACAAAGCCAAGAAGGAGGAAAGACCAACAAGGCCACAAACACACTAACAGCGAACCAGAACACACCTCTTCTAGAGAGGGCGGTGGCCGAGGCCACCTATGTTTGAGTCAAGGGGTATGGCGTCGCGAAGATTTTAACCTTGGACCCATGACCAAAACTCGTCCTTGAAGCACTAGTACCATACAAATATGGTTAAAGTGAAAGACTAGATCAATTTATGCATAATGGGGGGAGGGAGAGTTCATTGAGAGAACAACACTCCCCCTATGTCCATGCCTACATCTAAACTAGACAACAAGTTGAGTGTGGTGGGGGTGCATGGGTTCAAGTCACATTGCTCAAATCAATGATATTTAGCTCATGCCTTAACTCGCGAAATCTTGCTTCATCCAAGGGCTTCGTGAAAATATCTACAAGATTATCATGAGTGTTGACATACTTGAGCTCGATCTCCCCTCGCCGAATGTGATCCCGGATGAAGTGATACCGGATCTCAATATGCTTCGTCTTGAAGTGTTGCACCGGGTTGAGAGAAATCTTGATGGCACTTTCATTGTCACACCAAAGAGGCACTTTGTCACAAATGACACCGTACTCCTTTAAAGTTTGCCTCATCCATAAGAGTTGAGCACAACAACTACCAGCCGCCACATATTCTGCTTCGATGGACGAGAGAGATACACAACTTTGCTTCTTAGAAGACCAACTTACCAAAGAGCAACCAATAAATTGGCACCCTCCAGAAGTGGACTTCCTATCCACCTTGTCTCCCGCCCAATCAGAATCCGTGAATCCTTCAAGCTTGAAGTTAGCTCCTCTTGGGTACCATAGGCCAAAGTTTGGGGTATGAGCCAAATATCGAAAGATTCGCTTGACCGCCACAAAGTGGCTTTCCTTTGGTGCGGCTTGGAACCGTGCACACATTCCCACACTCAACATGATATCCGATCTAGATGCACAAAGGTAAAGCAAGGAACCAATCATAGAGCGATATACCTTTTGATCCACCGCTTTACCATTGGGATCAATGTCAAGTTGGCACTTGGTGGGCATCGGAGTAGAGGCCGGCTTGACATCACTTAGCTTGAATCTCTTAAGCATGTCTTGAGTGTATTTGGCTTGGTTGATGAAGGTACCTTCTCTTCTTTGTTTGATATCAAAACCAAAGAAGAACTTCAACTCTCCCATCGAAGACATCTTGAACTTAGAGGTCATGAGAGCGGCAAATTCTTCATTGAAAGCTTTGTTAGGGGAACCAAAGATAATGTCATCAACATAAAGTTGGCACACAAACAACTCCCCTTTGACCTTCTTAGTAAAAAGAGTGGGATCGATTTGCCCAACTTCAAATCCACGATCTTGTAACAACTCGGTAAGGTGGTCATACCATGCGCGTGGGGCTTGTTTAAGACCATAGAGTGCCTTATCGAGCTGATACACATGATCCGGGAAGTAAGGGTCCTCGAACCCGGGGGGTTGCTCGACATAAACCAACTCATTAATGGGACCATTAAGAAAAGAACTTTTCACATCCATTTGTTGCAACTTAAAGTTGTGATGGGAAGCATAAGCAATCAACAAACGAATGGATTCGAGGCGAGCAACGGGAGCAAAGGTTTCACCGTAGTCGATACCCTCGACTTGGGAGTAGCCTTGTGCTACCAATCTTGCCTTGTTGCGAATGATGTTCCCATGAGCATCTTGCTTGTTCTTGAAGATCCACTTGGTTCCAATGATGTTATGGTTCCTCGAAGGCCTTGGCACCAACCTCCACACCTTTTTGTACTCGAAGTTGTTGAGTTCTTCATGCATGGCATTGAGCCAATCCGAGTCTTCGAGCGCCTCATAGACCTTATGGGGTTCAACACAAGAGACAAACACGTGATGTTCACAATAGTTTGCTAATTGTCTACGAGTGCTTACCCCCTTTCTTAGGCTTCCAACCACATTCTCCATGAGATGACCTTTGGTGGTGAGTTTGGAAGAAATCTTCGCGGCACGATGCTCTAATTCCTCCTCGGATGTGGAAGGAGGAGGGTTCACTTGATCATCTTGAGCGTCGTCATGAGCTTGTTCTTGATCTTGAGCTTGCTCATGATCTTGAACTTGCTCGAGGGGGAGAACTTGACCTTGGGCATCATTTGGAGGTTCACCACCATCTTGAGATTGATCTTGCCCTTGGTCTTGTTCCCGAGGTTGAGGGCCTACACTTTGTTCTTCGGAAGCGTGTGGGTCTTGAGTAGGTGAAGGCTCCACTGGAGTGGAGCATTGTCCTTCTCCTTCGGCCACAAGGGGTTCCTCAATGGGTAGAATATGACCAATACCCATTCTTCTTATGGATTGGGGAGGAATTTCATCACCTACAGCACAAGTACCACTTTGCTCCACTTGGGAGCCGTTATTTTCGTCAAACTCCACGTTACACGTCTCCTCAATGAGTCCATTGGACTTGTTGAGAACACGGTAAGCATGAGAGTTTGTAGCATAACCAACAAATATGCCCTCATAAGCTCTAGCCTCAAATTTAGACAAACGAACACCTTTCTTGAGAATGAAACACTTACACCCGAACACCCGGAAGTACTTGAGATTGGGCTTGTTCCCGGTGAGAATCTCATAAGGAGTCTTGTTCAAGCCTTTACGGAGATAGATCCGATTGGATGCATGACATGCAGTGTTGATGGCTTCAGCCCAAAAGTTGTATGGAGACTTGAACTCCGCCATCATGATCCTTGCCGCATCCATCAACGTCCGGTTCTTCCTCTCCGCAACACCATTTTGTTGAGGGGTATATGGTGCAGAATATTGATGCTTGATCCCCTCATCACTAAGAAACTCATCCAAGGTGTAGTTCTTGAACTCGGTGCCGTTGTCACTTCTTATTGTCAAGATCTTTGCATTATGTTGACGTTGAGCTTCATTTGCAAAGTCGATGACGGTTTGTTGAGTCTCACTCTTCCTCTTGAAGAAGTATACCGAAGTATATCTTGAATAATCATCCACAATCACCAAGCAGTACTTTCTACCCCCAAGACTATCAAAGGATGGAGGCCCAAAGAGGTCCATGTGCAGGAGCTCCAAGGGTCTCTTCGAGTAGATGATAGTCGTGGGAGGGTGAGCCGTCTCATGAAGCTTTCCTTCGATACAAGCACTGCAAGCATGATCTTTGGCAAAACTAACATTCGTTAGTCCACGGACATGGTCCCCCTTGAGAAGACTTTGCAAAGATCTCATATTGACGTGGGCTAAACGGTGATGCCAAAGCCATCCCACATCAACTTTAGCCATTAGGCATGTCGCGGTCTTAGTGGGTTGCTCCGAAAAGTTAATCACATAGAGATCGTTCTCGACATGCCCAACAAAGGCTACTTTAAGAGTCTTGCTCCACAAGAGGGCCACGGTATCAATATCAAAGAAGGTGGCAAAGCCCATGAGTGCAAGTTGACGAACGGAAAGTAAATTGAACGCAAGGGACTCAACAAGCATGACTTTCTCGATCATTAGATCATGAGAAATGACAACCTTGCCAAGACCCAATACCTTAGAATGTGAGGCATCACCCCATTCGACATTGGTTGGCATAGATGGGATCTTGTGCACGTCCACCACCAAGTCCTTGCTCCCGGTCATATGATTTGTTGCTCCACTATCGAGCAACCATGATCCCCCACCGGAAGCAAACACCTACAAGAGATCAATGCTTGGTTTTAGGTACCCATTGAGTAATGGGTCCTTTGATGTTAGTAACAAGGGTCTTAGGAACCCAAATAGACCATTCAATGTACTCATAAGAAGAAACAACAAATTTAGCATAAACATGCCCATCACTAGCACGGCACAACACATAAGAGGGGTTAAAGTCGCCGGCTTTGTTGGGAGAGATGGCTTTGCGCTCTTTGGCATCACCACTCTTCGCATTGTTCTTCTTCTCCTTAGGATCACCCTCTCCCTCCTTCACAAAGCTTTGCTTGAGCGGGGGAGGTCGATTGGTCTTGTTATTCTTCTCCTTGTTCTTCTTCTTGTTCTTGGACTTGGGTGAGAACCCAACTCCCTCCTTGCCCACAACTTCCTTTTGATTGCTCAAAAGGTCATTTAGGTTCTTCTCGCCTTGTATGCATGACACAAGACCTTTCTCGAGTTGTTCCTTCAACTTGGCATTCTCCTCCACAAGATGCACATGCTCACAACATGGGTTAGTAGCATTTGAATTATCAATTAAGACCATGTGAGGAAATGTGGCCTTTTCCTTGGTTAGCTTAACTTGGAGTTGAGCATGAGACTCCTTGAGGTTTGCATGAGCACCTTTCAATACCTTATGGGCCTTGTCAAGTACATCAAACTCCTCCTTGAGTCTAGCATGATCAACCCCAAGTTTAGCCTTCTCGGAAGTTAGAACACGAGACATAACAAGAGCATGATCAAGATATTTCTTCAATTTGGCATGGTCATTGTTGTGTGACTCCTCAAGAGCCAAACGATGCCCACGCTCTTCCTCAAGAGCATTAGAGAGATCCTATATCTCATCGGCATAGTCATGACTATGACCTTCCATCTTAGAGATGGTTTCTTCGTGAGCCTCTATCATGTCATTGGCTTCACTAAGTTGTTCCAAGAGAGCAACAAAGTGCTTCTTGGATTTGCCCTTGAGCTTACTCATGAAGGACTCAAATTCATTTACCTCCTCATTAGACCCCTTACCATTATCAAAGCCATCCGTTGAAGGAGGATTAGGAATAATGGTGGTTTTGATGTTGGGGGTTACCTTGTTGGTGGCTTTAGCCATGAGGCACTTGGCGGTGATGTTCTCGTTGGGTGAATCGAAGAGAGACACCCGAGGAGTTGTGGCAATGGCAACGGATGCCATAGCTGTTGCTTCACTATCTTCATCATCATCGTCATCCTCACGGTATTCTTCTTGAACTACCAACCCGCGTGTAGGAGTCTTCTTGGTGAAGTTGTTCTTGTTTGGGAAGGACTTGGCTTTGTCTTTTCGGATGAACTTGCCACCATTGTCTTCCCGCTTCTCGTAAGGACAATCCGCAATGAAATGGCTCACATTGCCACAGTTGAAACAAGTTCTAACTCGTTGCTTACCCTTGAGGCCACTTGAGCTGTTCTTGTTGAAGTTGGGTCTTGTATTCTTCTTACTCCAAAATTGTCTTGAGGCAAGAGCCATGTGCTTATGATAATCATACTTCGTGTCTTCAGGGTTGCTCTCCTCATCTTCCTCTTCTTCTTCTTCTTCCACACTAACCTTGGCCTTCAAGGCAAGATTGGACTTCTTTGCCCTTTGAGAACGGAGCACCGCATTGTCGGCGGTCTTGTCCAAGGTGCTCATTGCAACGAACTCATCCAACACTTCACCTGAGGTCATGGAGTGGAAGTCCGGTCTTTGATGAATGACGGAGGACATGGCCTTGTTGTAGGGCATCATGGCCTTGAGGAACTTGCGCTTGATCCAATTGTCATCCGTGTCCTTGCTCCCATGATCTCGGAGTGCGACCGCGAGTTTGGTCACTCTTCGAAAGAGCTCACGAGGTTCTTCATCTTCTTTCATTGCAAACTCATCAGCTTCATCTTGCACCACTTCATAGTTGGAGCGTTGAATGCTAGCACTTCCTCGATAGAGAGACACAACACATTTCCATGCGTCTTTAGCCATGGCATGAGGACGCAGATGAGGGAGATCTTCGGGAAGGATTGCATCTTGGATGATGAAGAGAGCACTCTCATTGAATTGATTGTCCACGGCTTCTCGAGGGGTGAAGTTGCTTGGGTCATGTGGATAGAAACCTTCTTCTATAATTCTTCAAAGATTAGTATTCACGTGCTTTAAATGACACTTGAAACGATAAGCCCAAGCATCAAAATCCTCATTTTTCACAATTTTAGGAGGAGGACCGGCATGATTTAAATGAGTAGTGGGAATCGGTCCACCATAAGTAGGAGGTTCCACATGGGCAAAGATGCCGGAGCCATTTCTACCACTAGTAGAAGGACCTTTTTCACTATTAGCTTCCCCCTTGTCGGAGGTGGCATCCGTCACCTTGTTAGTGGGATCACCCACTTTCATCGGCGAGGTAGATAGTTTAAGTCCTTCTAGGAATTTAGAAAACATGCTTTTAACCTCGGCCGTCATGGAGGTTTTCAATGTGTCTAAAGCCACATTGAATTCCTCACGTGAGACCGAGGTTCCCCCTTCGGCCGAAGACGAGATAGGATTCACACCGGAGTGCTCCTCCGCACCGTCGTTGGTGTTAACCATACTCTTCGGACGGCAAAGTCCTTAATAAAGAGACGAGGCTCTGATACCAATTGAAAGGATCGATATGGTTGACTAGAGGGGGGTGAATAGGCAACTAACAATTTTTGGACTTTTCTTTAACAATTTAAACCTTGCAACGAAATAGGTTGTCTAGATGTGCAACTACGTGGACAACCTATATGATGCAAAGACAACTAGCACACAAGCAAGCAATAGATACAACACAAGTAAGCTTGCAAAAGTAAAGGCACGAGATAACCAAGAGTGGAGCCGGTGGAGACGAGGATGTGTTACCGAAGTTCCTTCTGTTTAAGGGGAAGTACGTCTCCGTTAGAGCGGTGTGGAGGCACAATGCTCCCCAAGAAGCCACTAGGGCCACCGCAATCTCCTCACGCCCTCACACAATGCGAGATGTCGTGATTCCACTATTGGTGCCCTTGAAGGCGGCGACCAAACCTTTACAAACAAGATTAGGGCTATCTCCACAACACTTGGAGGCTCCCAACAACACCACGAAGCTTCACTACAATGGAGTATGGCTTCGAGGTAACCTCAACCGTCTAGGGTGCTCAACACCCAAGAGTAACAAGATCCGCTAGGGATAAGTGGGGGGAATCAAACTTCTCTTGGTGGAAGTGTAGATCGGGGCCTTCTCAACCAATCTCGAGCAAATCAACAAGTTTGATTGGCTAGGGAGAGAGATTGGGCGAAAATGGAGCTTGGAGCAACAATGGAGCTTTGGGGGAAAGAGGTAAGTCAACTTTGGGGAAGAAGGTACCTTTATATAGTAGGGGAAACAATCCAACCGTTACCCACCAACCAGCCACGCACAGAGCGGTACTACCGCTTGGGCAGGGCGGTACTACCGCTGATAAGCGGTACTACCGCTCCCTCCCAGCGGTACTGCCGCGCTGACGAGGGGAGCAGGGTCCTGGCCCCAGAGCGGTACTACCGCGGAAGTATAGGTGGTACTACCACTTGGAGCGGTACTACCGCCCCTACTGCCGCTACTAGTACCGTAAAACCCGACACGAAAAACAGCAGTCGAGAATCGAGGCGGTAGTAGCCCGGAACCACTGCGGTACTATGGCCGAAGCTCACAAGCGGTACTACCGCTCAGGGAGCGGTACTACCGCTCAGGGAGCGGTACTACCACTTGACAAGCTTCAGCGGTACTACCACTGAAGACTGCGGTACTACCGCTGGGACAGGACATGCAGGCACATATTAAGGAAAGATAGCTCCATAGAAGCGGAAAGAAACAGCGGGTGTGATAAGGATGTGTACGTGTTGATTCCACCCTAGCCTTACCAAAGCGGACCCCCTCTTGATAGTACGGTGACTCCTACGAAACTAGACCACCAGCAGAGAAACGGAAGGAGCTACACCGTCTTGAATAGGACACCGAGGGGAAGTAATCATCTCGTGCCAAAGGATGAATCTATGAAAGAACTCAACGCACATGATTAGTCCACAAAAGCATTGTCATCAATCACCAAAACATCTTGGGGATAAATATGCCCTTACACCACTGTTTTCGGTGGCCGGGGCTCCTCGTCATCGTCATTGCTTTGCGACCCCTTCTCTTTGTTTTCGGCATTTAACTTGCTGGTCTGTTTGAAAACCCAACATTCTCTGTTAGTATGATTGGCTGGTTTATTGGGGGTGTTGTGGATTTGACATGGACGATCGAGTATGCGGTCCAAACTGGACGGGCCCGGATTGTTTCTCTTAAATGGCTTCTTCCACTGACCGGACTTAGAGCCACTGAATCCGGCGTTGACAGCCGTGTCTTCGGCATTGTCGCCATTGTTTTGATGCTTGTGTCTGCTGTGTCGGGGCTTGCTGTTGCTATCTCTGGCTTCAGAAGTGCCAGGTTTACTTGAGTTGTTGTTGCTACGAGCTAGCCAGCTATCTTTGCCCGCACAAAAGTGGGTCATAAGCGTCATAAGGGCTGCCATGGACTTTGGCTTTTCTTGGCCAAGGTGTCGGGTGAGCCATTCGTCACGGATGTTATGCTTGAAGGCTGCTAGGGCTTCGGCATTCGGACAGTCGATGATCTGGTTCTTTTTAGTTAAGAACCGAGTCCAGAATTGTCTGGCCAACTCTCCGGGTTGTTGAATTATATGACTTAAGTCATCAGCGTCCGGAGGTCGGACATAGGTGCCTTGGAAATTGTCAAGGAAGGCATCTTCCAGGTTCTCCCAACTGCCAATAGAGTTTTCAGGCAGACTGTTCAACCAGTGCCGAGCTGGTCCCTTGAGTTTTAGCAGGAGATACTTGATGGCGTGGAGATCATCACCGCGGGCCATGTGAATATGGAGAAGAAAGTCTTCAATCCATACCGCGGGATCTGTTGTCCCATCATACAATTCAATGTTTACGGGTTTAAACCCTTCTGGGAATTCATGTTCCATTACTTCATCAGTGAAGCATAGGGGGTTTGTGGCGCCTCTATGTCAGGCCATGTCGCGATGCAACTTAGATGGAGCTGGTCTGCGGTATTCGGCCCGGACAGGTTTGTATTTGTCATATCCGGCAAGATGGTCGTCGTTGCGCATTGGGGCGCACCCCTGCGATTCGTAGATCGATCTGGTCTGGCCTACTCTGTTTTCCAAGTCGTACCACGGGTCATGTGTGTATCCCCGAGCTGTTGTGTTTCTGTTTGTTCAGCGAGGTAGTGCGGGCTGGTGTTTGGACTGAGTTGCCGCTTTACCCCGGCCACGTGGTGGTCGGCCAGCCACATCATGTGCTGGTAGTGCGGGCTCCAGCGCCTCTTCATCGAATTGGGGTAGCAATTTGCGCTTCGGGTAACTTTTGGTTGGGCGCTCGAGGTCATATTCCTCGGCTGCCAGGACCTCGGTCCATCTATCGGTGAGCAGATCTTGGTCAGCTTGAAGCTGTTGCTGCTTCTTCTTTAGGCTCTTTGCAGTGGCTATTAGCCAGCGCTTAAAACGCTCCTGCTCGACGAGATCCTCGGGCACGATAAATTATTCGTTACCGAGGCTCACCTCGTCCTCGTAGAGAGGCATGTAATTACTATCCTCCGAGTCTTCATTCATGGCCTGTTCATTAGGGCTAGCTCGCCCATTTTCTCGTTTGGCCTGTTCGGAGGTTGGCCCAACGGGGTCTTCATTGTCTTCGGCATTGTCCGGAGTGTTATTTTCTCTTGTGCCGGTATCGCTGTTTTTACCATGGTGTGGTTTAGAGCGGTGCCGCTGACATTGGCGCTTCGGCTGCTTCTCAGGAGGCTTATCCTCCACTAGATCCTTTTTGTCATCGCCATTGTTTTCTTTGAGTGTATCCACCATATATACGTCATACAAGGAGGTGGCCGTCCAGCGCCCTGTGCGCGGTGGCTCTTGTATCTGCTCCTCTCCGGCATCGTCATCCATATCGTTGATGTCTTCGGACTCGTAATTGAGCATGTCGGTTAAATTTTCGATAGTGGCTATGAAGTGGGTGGTGGGTGGGGATTGAAATTCTCTGCTTTCAGCTTCAAATTCGGACCGAATATAGTTCGGCTGAGAATCCCCAGATAAGGCAAGGGCCTTTAATGAATTTAGCACATGATAACCCACAAGTATAGGGGATCGCAACAGTTTTTGAGGGTAGAGTATTCAACCCAAATTTATTGATTCGACACAAGGGGAGCCAAAGAATATTCTTAAGTATTAGCAGTTGAGTTGTCAATTCAACCACACCTAGATAACTTAGTATCTGCAGCAAAGTAT
Source organism: Triticum aestivum (assembly GCF_018294505.1). Taxonomy (NCBI): domain Eukaryota; kingdom Viridiplantae; phylum Streptophyta; class Magnoliopsida; order Poales; family Poaceae; genus Triticum; species Triticum aestivum. Next base: position 129,256,287 of record NC_057798.1, read on the forward strand.
TTAGTAGCAAAGTAGTATGATAGTAATGGTAATAGTGGCAAAAGTGATGAGGACATCAATACCATTGTTACACCCACATCCCCTGCTCCTATACATACTGGACCAATTACTAGAGCTCGCGCACGCCAACTAAATTACCAGGTACTTCCGTTTCTTGGTAATGATTCTAATGTTCATGAGAATATGATGCTGCCTAAATTGGATACATTTGTTTTTCTTACAAATGAAGGGCTTAGCTTGGAGAAGGATGAACATTGGAGCAAGAGGAGGACATCAATCCTCCCCTTCTTGAAATGAAGTCGTCCTCGACGGAAGTTCATCTTCCTCACCCAAATAAGGCTTCAAATCTGCAATGTTAAACGTGGGACTAACCCCAAAATCTGCAGGCAGCTCAAGTTTATATGCATTATCATTTATTTTCTCTAACACCTTAAACGGACCATCAGCACGTGGCATTAGCTTTGATTTGCGCAAATCAGGAAATCTATCCTTACGCAAATGTAACCAAACAAGATCTCCAGGTGCAAACACAACATGTTTTCTACCCTTATCTCCAGCAAGTTTATATTTAGCATTCATACGCTCAATGTTTTCCTTAGTTAACTCATGTATTTTTAAAATCAATTCAGCACGTTGTTTAGCATCAAAATTAACCTTCTCCAAAGATGGAAGAGGCAACAAATCAATAGGTGCACGAGGTAGGAAACCATACACAACTTCAAAAGGGCACATCTTAATAGTAGAGTGCAATGAACGATTATAAGCAAATTCAATATGAGGCAAGCATTCCTCCCACATTTCTTATTATTCTTCAAAACAACCCTAAGCATAGTAGACAATGTTCTATTGACTACTTCAGTTTGTCCATCAGTTTGGGGGTGACAAGTAGTACTAAAAAGCAGTTTAGTCCCCAACTTAGCCCATAAACATCTCCAATAGTGGCTAAGAAATTTAGTATCACGATCTAAAACAATAGTATTTGGCACACCATGCAAGCGAATAATTTCACGAAAGAACAAATCAGCAACATTAACAGCATCATCGCTTTTATGACAAGGTATAAAGTGTGCCATTTTCAAGAATATATCCACGACAACAAATATGCTATCCCTCCCCTTGTTTGTTCGAGGTAAACCTAAAACAAAGTCCATAGATATATCCTCCCAAGGAACACTAGGTACAGGCAAAGGCATATATAAACCATGAGGATTGAGTCGTGACTTAGCTTTTTGACATGTATTGTAGTGAGCAATAAAACGCTCAACATCCCATCTCATCTTTGGCCAAAAGAAATGTGTAGCAAGTACATCCTCCGTCTTCTTCACGCCAAAGTGTCCCATTAATCCTCCTCCATGCGCCTCCTGCAACAACAAAAGACGAATGGAGCTAGCTGGAATGCATAGCTTGTTAGCACGAAACACAAAGCCATCATTAACGACGAACTTGTTCCACATTCTTCCTTCTTTACAATTCTGCATTACATCTTTGAAATCAGCATCATGCACATATTGATCTTTGATGGTCTCCAAACCAAATATTTTGAAGTCAAGTTGTGAAAGCATAGTATAGCGACGAGACAATGCATCAGCAATAACATTTTCTTTTCCCTTCTTCTGTTTAATGACATAAGGGGAAGTCTCAATGAATTCAACCTATCTAGCATGTCTACGATTCAGTTTAGCTTGACTTTTAATATGTTTCAAAGATTCATGATCAGAGTGTATAACAAATTCTTTGGGCCATAAATAATGTTGCCATGTTTCTAAAGTCCGAACAAGAGCATATAATTCTTTATCATAAGTAGAATAATTCAGACTAGGCCCACTCAATTTTTCAGAAAAGTATGCAACAGGTTTGCCATCTTGTAATAACACACCTCCTAATCCAATTCCACTAGCATCACATTCAAGCTCAAAAGTCTTATTAAAATCAGGAAGTTGGAGTAAAGGAGCATGTGTCAACTTATCTTTCAATACCGTGACGGCTTCTTCCTGTGCGGTACCCCAAAGAAAAGGCACATCTTTCTTTATGCAGCAATGGTGCTGAAATCTCTCACAAAACGCCTATAGAATCCAGCGAGGCCAAGAAAACTCCTCACTTGTGTGACCGTTTTGGGCTGCGGCCAACTCTCAATAGCTTCGATCTTGGCTTTATCAACTTCAATTACATGTGGAGTAACAACATAGCCAAGAAAAGATACTCGGTCGGTGCAAAAGGTACACTTCCCAAGGTTACCAAACAAACGTGCATCACGTAGAGCAATAAAAACAACACGTAAATGTTCCAAGTGTTCTTCCAAAGATCTGCTATAAATCAATATGTCATCAAAGTAAACTACCACAAATCGTCCAATGAAAGCACGTAAAACTTCGTTCATTAATCTCATGAAAGTACTAGGTGCATTAGTTAACCCAAAAGGCATGACTAACCACTCATATAATCCAAACTTAGTTTTAAATGTTGTTTTCCATTCATCTCCCAATTTCTTACGAATTTGATGGTATCCACTATGCAAATCAACTTTGGAGAATATAGTAGAGCCACTTAATTTATCAAGCATATCATCTAGCCTAGGAATAGGATGACGATAACGAATAGTAATATTATTAATGCCTCTACAATCAACACACATACATGATGTACCATCCTTTTTCGGCACTAGAATAATAGGAACAACACAAGGACTAAGGGATTCGCGTATATAACCTTTGTCGAGAAGCTCATGTACTTGACACATAATCTCCTTCGTCTCCTCTGGATTGGTATGGTATGGCACACGGTTTGGCAGTGAAGCACCGGGAATTAAGTCAATCTGATGCTCAATCCCTCGAATAGGCGGTAATCCCGGTGGCACGTCTTGTGGAAATACGTCAGTGAACTCCTGCAAAATGTTAGTGACAGCAGGAGGCAAAGAGGAAGGCACATCCTCGAATGAAAATAATGCCTCTTTGCACACAAAAGCATAGCAAATAGATTTGCTGAAATCTAGCTCATCAATATCAGTTTTGGTGGCAAATAAACATGCATTTTTCAATTTAATTTCAGAAACAACACTAGATGGTTTATTATTAGGCTTCATTTGTTGCTCCAATTCTTTTGCCACAATCTGATTTTCACTCTTATTTTTCTCTTGTTTTGCTTTATTAGCTCTATTAATATCATCTTTCAAAATGGAATCAGGAGTCATAGGAAGCAAAGTAATATTTCTATCCTTATGAATAAGAGTATACTGATTGTTTCTACCATGGTGTACATAATTTTTATCAAATTGCCATGGTCGACCAAGTAATAAGGAACATGCTTGCATAGGTACCACATCACAATCAACATAATCAGCATATGTAGAGATACTAAAATGCACACGAACAGTACGTGTTACCTTAACCTTGCCGTTGTTGTTGAACCATTGGATGTAGTAAGGATGTGGATGTGGTCTTGTGGTGAGAGAAAGCTTCTCCACCATCTCGATGCTAGCCAAGTTGTTGCAGCTCCCTCCATCTATGATGACGTGCACAGAACGTTCCTTCACAACTCCCTTTATATGGAACAAATTGTGCCTCTGATTTTGCTCAGCTTGTGTGACCTGCACACTCAAAACACGTTGAGCAACTAAACATTCATACCTGCCAGAGTCTTCAGGAGCCATGTATTGCGTCTCATGATCAGAATCATCTCCACCATGTTCTTCACGTGTAATAAGAGCCAAAGTCTCCTCATCATAGCCACTAGCGGACTCATACCCACCATCCTCGGTAGCAATCATCACACGCTGAGATTTGCATTCTCTCGCGTAATGACCTCTTCCCTTACAACGACGACAAATAATATCACTTGTGTGCCCTGTTGATGCCATGGAAGAAGAACTCTGTGCAGGCCCGACAGGTGCGCTCTTGGCAGATAATGGTGGTTGTGTCTGTTTTCTTGTATCACGGCTGGAGGTGGCACCTGATGGAGGTGCTGGTACAGTTGAAGTAGAAGATGCACACAGTGTCCATGATGAAGGTCGGCCTGCAGAAAAGTTAGCGCGCCAATGCTTGTCGATCCTGCACTTCAGTTCAGCTCTACAAGCAAGATGGAATAAACGAGTGATATTACTATACTCCTTATACTCTAGAATGGTCTGAATCTCTCTATTTAATCCACCCATAAAACATGCAAGCATAGCTTCATTCTCCTCAACAATACCACATTTAATCATGCCAGTTTGTAATTCCTGATAATATTCTTCTACAGAATTTTTCCCTTGTCTTAAACGCTGCAATTTTTGAAGCAATTCACGTTGATAATATGGTGGAACCCAACGAGTACGCATAGCACTTTTCAAAGCAGCCCAAGTAGTTGGAATAGGATATAATCTACAATGTTCAGACCACCATACACATGCAAAAATAGTGAAAGCACAAACAACAGCAGCAACCCGTCTCTCCTTGGGATATTGTAAACATGTAAAACATTGTTCAATTTCTAACTCCCAAGTAAGATATACATCAGGAATATATCTGCCCTCAAATAGTGGAATATTCAATTTCAGTTTAGGAATATGGACATCATCTCGTACCTGAGGTGGTGGTGGTGCAGGCCTACCGTTGCGAATATATACCTGAGGTCGGCCTGCTGGTGGTGGTGCTGGTGGCTGCACGTAGTGCTGATTTTGATCAACCTCATCCTCGTAATAGTCCTCTAGCTTTGCGGTAGCAGCAGGAGCTACAGAAGCACCAACAGCAGTAGCAGTGGCACCAGAATTTTGTGCTGGCTCAATAGGAACACGCTGTGCTCGCCCTACTGTATCGCGGTGTAGCGCTGGTTGTGGGAGACGTTTGAGTAATTCATCGAACTTGGTGTCCAATTTGGTGTCAATTGTCTTCTCAATGTCATCCATCTTCTCCATTGCCTTTCCAAAGCTGACCATCACGTCTTCCACCTGTTGACCCAACATTTGATGAAACTTATCATGAAGCTCCTTGTTCGTCATGTTCTCCTAGTCAATCTCGTCGGCTTGTGGTCCTGCGATAGTTAGCAGCAATAGAAACAGACAAGAATATGATCCTATAGACTACTGGAATATGGTGGTGGTGGGGTGTCACAAATCCGTCAAGCGAATCTCAAATTCTTACCAGTTCTTACCCTACAGCAGGTGGTGATCGGCAATCGTTGTAGTCAAAACTCTCAAAGCTTGTATAGAGCGATTACCAGGGAGAGTCAAACGCACGGCATAGATGTATGTGGAGCTGGGAAGGCTTATAATATGGTAGCAAAAAGGGTCAGCAATAATCAATTCAGAGATGTAAAGTTAAATAAACGCTCAACGACGGTACTGTGCTGGTCCTAGGCTAGACCGTGCTAGAGACGCGAGCCTCGAACACTAACAAAATCACAGCGCGACATGTAAACAAGGGTAAGCACACTCTGAAAAAAATCGCTCTTATTTTGCGCTTTTTTTTGCGAAAATTCACTATAATGGCGAGTGTCTCAAAACTCTTCCCAAGTCAAGGTAACAGGATAGGCACGAAATATTTTTTTACTAACAATTTTTTTTCGACTGCACGGACCCAAAAACTGGAAACGGCTTAAAAAACTTTCTATAACGGCGACTGAATCAATACGCTTGGAAACACCTAAAAATAGGATAGCCATAATTTTTTTTGTCAAGTGCATTTTTGGAAAATTTTGGGCCTAAACGGAGGGTGGTTTCCGGACTCTTTTTTTTTGGAAACCAACCTCTTCTACGGATTGTAAAAGATTGCTGGAATCCGAAACCTACTCAGACAAGGAAACACAAATCTGGAAATAGATGGATCTAGAAAGTAAACCTAATATGAGATGGACTCGGAGTGGTGGTGGTATATGGCTACGGATCCGTGGTGGTATATGGACTCGGATCTGTGGTGGTATATGGACTCGGATCAGTGGTGGTATATGGTCTCGGAGCGGTGGGAGATAAGTTGTGATGGTAGATGACAGGGGCGATGTATCTGGTGTGGTGGTGGTATATGGCAGCGGATGATGAATCTGATGTGGTGGTGGTATATGACTGCGGATAATGATGGTGCGGCGGCAACGTGAAAACCCGTGAACAGAACTCGAAACTCTAACAGACTAGACACTAAGACCAGCAACTAGACACGACGATGCAACCGCAAATTCAACAAAGCAAAATACTGAAAAGACTATGCAATGGCTCAGACTGGTTCAGATAGGATGAACTAACCCTAATTTTTTTGTGGCTTTTTCGTGGACTATAGGTATGAAGAACAGACCCGATCTAAACTACGAAAAGCTGTAAAATCTCACCAAGCAACCTGGAAATCTGATACCACTTGATAGAGGCAAAGGTGTCCCATCTTTCGATGAGATGGTGGCTATCGTTTTGGTGGAAGTCGACTTTGACGATCCGACTACGAACGTGCGAGGACGTCGCGCATTAGCAATCGCTAAACCAACTCCGTGAGGTTATTGACCACGCCGGAGCACGATCAACATGACCACGAAGGTCTATTTCCTGCAAGCAAACGAAGAACAAGCAAGAAACTAAGATTGCAATCTGGATATTGCGAATAAGAGAGGAAAGCTTTATTGATGAAGGTGGGGTTCTATGACGCCTTTGTCTGGTCGTTGAACACAAACGAAGTACGCAAAGTTGCAGCTATGGCTAACTTTTAATCTAAACAAAACCCAAAGTCTAAACGGTGCCCTAAGGGTTGTATATATGGAGGAAGAGGGGGGGGGATTCGTGGCCCTTGGTGGAGGGGGTCCAAAACCAACCCTATCTCTTGTTTCCCCACACATACGGACTCCAAAAATAGCCTATACTTATGTATTTCGAAATTACATGGGCCTGGCCCAATAAAAAGGTCACGCAACACCTAGAATAGCCTCTGGATGAAATTTATGAAGTGGCATCTTGTATATTACGTCCAAGGCTTCATGCACTCATTATGGTGGCTTCAAAGCCCTGAAATCATCACTTGTAACTCCGTTCTTGTTCCCCTTGCGCATGCCATCATCTCCATGCTTGTTCTTGCTCCAATGTTCATCCTTCTCCAAGCTAAGCCCTGTTGGGGAACGTAGCAGAAATTCAAAATTTTCCTACGTGTCACCAAGATCTATCTATGGAGAGACCAGCAACGAGTAGAAAGAGAGTGCATCTACATACCCTTGTAGATCGCTAAGCGGAAGCGTTCAAGTGAACGGGGTTGATGGAGTCGTACTCGTCGTGATTCAAATCACCGATGATCCTAGTGCCGAACGGACGGCACCTTCGCGTTCAACACACGTACAGCCCGGTGACGTCTCCCACGCCTTGATCCAGCAAGGAGAGAGGGAGAGGTTGAGGAAGACTCCATCCAACAGCAGCACAACGGCGTGGTGGTGGTGGAGGAGCGTGGCAATCCAGCAGGGCTTCGCCAAGCACCATGGGAGAGGAGGAGTAGGAAGAGAGGTAGGGCTGTGCCAGAACTTCGTGTATAGCTCCCATGCGCCTCCCCACTATATATAGGGGTGGAGGGGCTGGTTTCTTGCCCTCCAAGTCCATTGGGGCGTTGGCCAAGGTGGGAGGAAAGAAATCTCATTATTTCCTTCCCCACCGATTGTTATCCCCCCTTTTTAGGGATCTTGATCTTATCCCTTCGGGATATGATCTTATTCCTTCTAAGGGGGGATCTTGGTGCGCCTTGACCAGGGGTGTGGGGCCTTGCCCCCACTACCCACGTCCATGTGGGTCCCCCCATGCAGGTGGGCCCCACTCCGGAACCTTCTAGAACCTTCCCGGTACAATACCGAAAAATCCCGAACATTTTCCGGTGGCCAAAATAGGACTTCCCATATATAAATCTTTACCTCCGGACCATTCCGGAACTCCTCGTGACGTCCGGGATCTCATTCGGGACTCCGAACAACATTCGGTAACCACATACAAACTTTCTTTATAACCCTAGCGTCATCGAACCTTAAGTGTGTAGACCCTACGGGTTTGGGAGACATGTAGACATGACCGAGACGTTCTCCGGTCAATAACCAACAGCGGGATCTGGATACCCATGATGGCTCCCACATGTTCCACGATGATCTCATCGGATGAACCACGATGTCAAGGACTTAATCAATCCCGTATTCAATTCCCTTTGTCTATCGGTATGTTACTTGCCCGAGATTCGATCGTCGGTATCCAATACCTTGTTCAATCTCGTTACCGGCAAGTCACTTTACTCGTTCCGTAACACATCATCCCGTGATCAACTCCTTGGTCACATTGCGCATATGATGATGTCCTACCGAGTGGACCCAGAGATACCTCTCCGTTTACACGGAGTGACAAATCCCAGTCTCGATCCGCATAAAACAATAGATACTCTCGGAGATACCTGTAGTGCACCTTTATAGTCACCCAGTTACGTTGTGACGTTTGATACACCCAAAGCACTCCTACGGTATCCAGGAGTTACACGCTCTCATGGTCGAAGGAAGAGATACTTGACATTGGCAAAGCTCTAGCAAATGAACTACACGATCTTTTGTGCTAGTCTTAGGATTGGGTCTTGTCCATCACATCATTCTCCTAATGATGTGATCCCGTTATCAACGACATCCAATGTCCATAGCCAGGAAACCATGACTATCTGTTGATCACAACGAGCTAGTCAACTAGAGGCTCACTAGGGACATATTGTGGTCTATGTATTCACACGTGTATTACGATTTCCGGATAATACAGTTATAGCATGAATAAAAGACAATTATCATGAACAAGGAAATATAATAATAATACTTTTATTATTGCCTCTAGGGCATATTTCCAACAGTCTCCCACTTGCACTAGAGTCAATAATCTAGTTCACATCGCCATGTGATTAACTCTCACAGGTCACATCGCCATGTGACTAATACCCAAGAGTTTACTAGAGTCAGTAGTCTAGTTCACATCACTATGTGATTAACACTCAATGAGTTTTATGTTTGATCATGTTGCTTGTGAGAGAGGTTTTAGTCAACGGGTCTGAACCTTTCAGATCCGTGTGTGCTTTACAAATCTCTATGTCATCTCCTAGATGCAGCTACCACGCTCTATTTGGAGCTATTCCAAACAACTGTTCTACTTGGAGCTATTCTAAATTATTGCTCCATTTTATGTATCCGGTCTCTCTACTCAGAGCTATCCGGATAGGTGTCAATCTTGCATCGTCGTAACCTTTACGACAAACTCTTTTACCACCTCCATAATCGAGAAAATTCCTTAGTCCACTAGTTACTAAGGATAACTTTGACCGCTGTCATGTGAGCCATTCTTGGATCACTCTTGTACCCCTTGACTGACTCATGGCAAGGCACACTTCAGGTGCGGTACACAGCATAGCATACTGAAGAGCCTACGTCTTAAGCATAGGGGACGACCTTCGTCCTTTCTCTCTATTCTGCCGTGGTCGAGCTTTAAGTCTTAACTTCGTACCTTACAACTCAGGCAAGAACTCCTTCTTTGACTGGTCCATCTTGAACACCTTCAAGATCATGTCAAGGTATGTGCTCATTTGAAAGTATTATTAAGCATTTTGATCTATCCTTATAGATCTTGATGCTCAATGTTCAAGTAGCTTAATCTAGGCTTTCCATTGAAAAACACTTTCAAAATAACCCTATATGCTTTCCAGAAATTCTACGTCATTTCTGATCAACAATATGTCAACAACATATACTCATCAGAAATTCTATAGTGCTCCCACTCACTTCTTTGGAAATACAAGTTTCTCATAAACTTTGTACAAACCCAAAATTTTTGATCATCATCAAAGCATACATTCCAACTCCGAGATGCTCACTCCAGTCCTTAGAAGGATTGCTGGAGCTTTGCATACATATTAGCATCTTTCGGGATTGACAAAACCTTCCGGTTGTATCACATACAACCTTTCCTCATTAAAATCGTCGAGGAAACAATGTTTTGACATCCTATCTGCAAGATTTCATAAATAATGCAGTAATCGCTAATATAATTCCAACAGACTCTTAGCATCGCTACGAGTGAGAAAATCTCATCGTAGTCAACTCCTTGAACTTGTCGGAAAACATCTTAACGACAAGTCGAGCTTTCTTAATGGTGACATTTACCATCATTGTCCGTCTTCCTTTTGAAATCCATCTGTACTCATTAGCCTTACGACCATCGAGCCGTTCTGCCAAAGTCTACACTTTGTTTTCATACATGGATCCTCTCTCGGATTTTATGGCCTCAAGCCATTTATCAGAATCCGGGCCCACCATCGCTTCTCCATAGCTCGTAGGTTCATTGTTGTCTAGCAACATGACCTTCAAGACAGGATTACGTACCACTCTGAAGTAGTACGCATCCTTGTCATCCTACGAGGTTTGGGAGTGACTTGATCCGAAGTTTCATGATCAATATCATAAGCTTCCACTTCAATTGGTGTAGGTGCCACAGGAACAACTCCCTGTGCCCTGTCACACACTAGTTGAAGAGACGGTTCAATAACCTCATCAAGTCTCCACCATCCTCCCACTCAATTCTTTCGAGAGAAACTTTTCCTTGAGAAAGGACCCGATTCTAGAAACAATCCATATTGCTTTCGGATCTGAATTAGGAGGTATACCCAACTGTTTTGGGTTCCCTATGAAGATGCATTTTATCCGCTTTGGGTTCGAGCTTATCAACCTGAAACTTTTTCATATAAGCGTCGCAGCCCCAAACTTTTGAGAAACGACAACTTAGGTTTCTCTAAACCATAATTCATACGGTGTCATCTCATCGGAATTACGTGGTGCCCTATTTAAAGTGAATGTGGTTGTCTCTAATGCCTAACCCATGAACGATAGTGGTAATTCGATAAGAGACATCATGGTACGCACCATATCCAATAGGGTGCAACTATGATGTTCGGACACACCATCACATTATGGTGTTCCAGGCGGTATTAATTGCGAAACAATTTCCACAATGTCTTAATTGTGTGCCAAAACTCGTAACTCAGATATTCATCTCTATGATCATATCATAGACATTTTATCCTCTTGTCACAATGATCTGCTACTTCACTCTGAAATTACTTGAACCATTCAATAATTCAGACTTGTGTTTCATCAAGTAAATATACTCAACATTTACTCGAATCATCTGTGAAGTAAGAACATAATGATATTCACTGCATGCCTCAGGACTCATTCGACTGCACACATCAAAATGTGTTACTTCCAACAAGTTGCTATCTTGTTCCATCTTACTGAAAATGAGGCTTTTCAGTCATCTTGCCCATGTGGTATGATTTGCATATCTCAAGTGATTCAAAATCAAGTGAGTCCGAACGATCCATTTGCATGGAGTTTCTTCATGCATATACACCAATAGACATGGTTCGCATGTCTCAAACTTTTCAAAAACGAGTGAGTCCAAAGATCCATCAACATGGAGCTTCTTCATGCGTTTTATACCATTATGACTTACATGGCAGTGCCACAAGTAAGTGGTACTATCATTACTATCTTATATCTTTTGGCATGAAAATGTGTATCACTACGACCGAGATTCAATAAACCATTCCTTTAGGTGCAAGACCATTGAAGGTATTATTCAAAAATAGAGTAACCATTATTCTCCTTAAATGAATAACCGTATTGCGATAGACATGATCCAATCATGTCTATGCTCAACGCAAACACCAATGTTGGTGGTAGAGGGAGCGTGCGATGCTTGATGATATCAACCTTGGAAACACTTCCAACATATATCGTCAGCTCACCTTTAGCTAGTCTCCGTTTATTCCGTAGCTTTTATTTCGAGTTACTAACACTTAGCAACCGAACCGGTATCCAATACCCTGGTGCTACTAGGAGTACTAGTAAAGTACACATTAACATAATGTATATCCAATATACTTCTATCGACCTTGCCAGCCTTCTCATCTACCAAGTATCTAGGGTAATGCTGCTCCAGTGGTTGTTCCCCTTATTACAGAAGCACTTAGTCTCGGGTTTGGGTTCAACCTTGGGTTTCTTCACTAGAGCAGCAGCTGAATTGCCGTTTCATGAAGTATCCCTTTGTTCCCTTGCCCTTCTTGAAACTAGTGGTTTCACCAACCATCAACAATTGATGCTCCTTCTTGATTTCTACTTTCGCGGTGTCAAACATCATGAATATTTCAAGGATCATCATATCTATCCTTGATATGTTATAGTTAATCACGAAGCTCTAGCAGCTTGGTGGCAATGACTTTGGGGAAACATCACTATCTCATCTGGAGGATCAACTCCCACTCGATTCAAGTGATTGTTGTGCTCAGACAATCTGAGCACAAGCTCAACGATTGAGCTTTTCTCCCTTAGTTTGCAGGCTAAGAAAATCGTCGGAGGTCTTATACCTCTTGACGTGGGCACGAGCCTGAAATCCCAATTTCAGCCCTCGAAACATCTCATATGTTCCGCGACGTTTCGAAAACGTCTTTGGTGCCTCTACTTAAACCATTTAATTGAACTATCACGTAGTTATCAAAACGTGTATGTCCGATGTTCGCAACATCGACAAACGACGTTGGGGTTCAGCACACTGAGCGGTGCATTAAGGACATAAGCTTTCTACTGATCGCATAATTGCTACTATCAACTTTCAACTATATTTTCTCTAGGAACATATCTAAACAGTGGAACTAAAGCACGAGCTTACGACATAATTTGCAAAAGGTCTTTTGACTATGTTCAGGATAATTAAGTATCTTATGAACTCCCACTTAGATAGACATCCCTCTGGTCATCTAAGTGATCACATGATCCGAGTCAACTAGGCCGTGTCCGATCATCACGTGAGACGGACTAGTCATCATCGGTGAACATCTTCATGTTGATCGTATCTACCATACGACTCATGCTCGACCTTTCGGTCTCCGTGTTCCGAGGCCATGTCTGCACATGCTAGGCTCGTCAAGTTAACCCTAAGTGTTTTCGCTGTGTAAAACTGTCTTACACCCGTTGTATGTGAACGTAAGAATCCATCACACCCGATCATCACGTGGTGCTTAGAAGCGACGAACTGTAGCAACGGTGCACAGTTAGGGGAGAACACTTCTTGAAATTTTGTAAGGGATCATCTTATTTACTACCGTCGTCCTAAGCAAACAAGATGCATAAACATGATAAACATCACATGCAATCAAATAGTGACATGATATGGCCAATATCATTTTGCTCCTTTTGATCTTCATCTTCGGGGCTCCATGATCATCATCATCACCGGCATGACACCATGATCTCCATCATCATGATCTCCATCATCGTGTCTTCATGAAGTTGTCACGCCAACGACTACTTCTACTTCTATGACTAACGCGTTTAGCAATAAAGTAAAGTAGTTTACATGGCGTTCTTCAATGACACGCAGGTCATACAATAAATAAAGACAACTCCTATGGCTCCTGCCGGTTGTCATACTCATCGACATGCAAGTCGTGAATCCTATTACAAGAACATGATCAATCTCATATATCACATATCATTCATCACATTCTTCTTGGCCATATCACATCACATAGCATACCCTGCAAAAACAAGTTAGACGTCCTCTAATTGTTGTTGCATGTTTTACGTGGCTGCTATGGGTTTCTAGCAAGAACGTTTCTTACCTACGCAAGACCACAACATGATATGCCAATTGCTATTTACCCTTCATAAGGACCCTTTTCATCGAATCCGTTCCGACTAAAGTGGGAGAGACTGGCACCCGCTAGCCACCTTATGCACCAAGTGCATGTCAATCGGTGGAACCTGTCTCACGTAAGAGTACGTGTAAGGTCGGTCCGGGCCGGTTCATCCCACAATACCGTCGAAATAAGATTGGACTAGTAACGGTAAGCATATTGAACAACATCAACGCCCACAACTACTTTGTGTTCTACTCGTGCAAAGAATCTACGCAATAGACCTAGCTCATGATGCCACTGTTGGGGAACGTAGTAGAAATTCAAAATTTTCCTACGTGTCACCAAGATCTATCTATGGAGAGACCAGCAACGAGTAGAAAGAGAGTGCATCTACATACCCTTGTAGATCGCTAAGCGGAAGCGTTCAAGTGAACGGGGTTGATGGAGTCGTACTCGTCGTGATTCAAATCACTGATGATCCTAGTGCCGAACGGACGGCACCTCCGCGTTCAACACACGTACAGCCCGGTGACGTCTCCCACGCCTTGATCCAGCAAGGAAAGAGGGAGAGGTTGAGGAAGACTCCATCCAACAGCAGCACAACGGCGTGGTGGTGGTGGAGGAGCGTGGCAATCCAGCAGGGCTTCGGCAAGCACCATGGGAGAGGAGGAGTAGGAAGAGAGGTAGGGCTGTGCCAGAACTTCGTGTATAGCTCCCATGCGCCTCCCCACTATATATAGGGGTGGAGGGGCTGGTTTCTTGCCCTCCAAGTCCATTGGGGCGTTGGCCAAGGTGGGAGGAAAGAAATCTCATTATTTCCTTCCCCACCGATTGTTATCCCCCCTTTTTAGGGATCTTGATCTTATCCCTTCGGGATATGATCTTATTCCTTCTAAGGGGGGATCTTGGTGCGCCTTGACCAGGGGTGTGGGGCCTTGCCCCCACTACCCACGTCCATGTGGGTCCCCCCATGCAGGTGGGCCCCACTCCGGAACCTTCTAGAACCTTCCCGGTACAATACCGAAAAATCCCGAACATTTTCCGGTGGCCAAAATAGGACTTCCCATATATAAATCTTTACCTCCGGACCATTCCGGAACTCCTCGTGACGTCCAGGATCTCATTCGGGACTCCGAACAACATTCGGTAACCACATACAAACTTCCTTTATAACCCTAGCGTCATCGAACCTTAAGTGTGTAGACCCTACGGGTTCGGGAGACATGTAGACATGACCGAGACGTTCTCCGGTCAATAACCAACAGCGGGATCTGGATACCCATGATGGCTCCCACATGTTCCACGATGATCTCATCGGATGAACCACGATGTCAAGGACTTAATCAATCCCGTATTCAATTCCCTTTGTCTATCGGTATGTTACTTGCCCGAGATTCAATCGTCGGTATCCAATACCTTGTTCAATCTCGTTACCGGCAAGTCACTTTACTCGTTTCGTAACACATCATCCCGTGATCAACTCCTTGGTCACATTGCGCATATGATGATGTCCTACCGAGTGGGCCCAGAGATACCTCTCCGTTTACACGGAGTGACAAATCCCAGTCTCGATCCGCATAAAACAATAGATACTTTCGGAGATACCTGTAGTGCACCTTTATAGTCACCCAGTTACGTTGTGACGTTTGATACACCCAAAGCACTCCTACGGTATCCAGGAGTTACACGCTCTCATGGTCGAAGGAAGAGATACTTGACATTGGCAAAGCTCTAGCAAATGAACTACACGATCTTTTGTGCTAGTCTTAGGATTGGGTCTTGTCCATCACATCATTCTCCTAATGATGTGATCCCGTTATCAACGACATCCAATGTCCATAGCCAGGAAACCATGACTATCTGTTGATCACAACGAGCTAGTCAACTAGAGGCTCACTAGGGACATATTATGGTCTATGTATTCACACGTGTATTACGATTTCCGGATAATACAGTTATAGCATGAATAAAAGACAATTATCATGAACAAGGAAATATAATAATAATACTTTTATTATTGCCTCTAGGGCATATTTCCAACAAGCCCTTTATTTGTAAGCAAAACAAATGTATCCAATTTAGGCAGCATCATATTCTCATGAACATTAGAATCATTACCAAGAAACGAAAGTACCTGGTAATTTAGTTGGCGTGCACGAGCTCTAGTAATTGGTCCAGTATGTATAGCAGCAGGGGATGTGGGTGTAACAATGGTATAGGGTTGGTTTCGGACCCCTCCACCAAGGGCCACGAAATCCCCCCCCCCCCTCTTCCTCCATATATACAGCCCTTAGGGCACCGTTTAGACTTTGGGTTTTGTTTAGATTAAAAGTTCGCCATAGCTGCAACTTCGCGTACTTCGTTTGTGTTGAATGATCAGACAAAGGCGTCAGAACCCCACCTTCATTAATAAAGCTTTCCTCTTTTATTCGCAATATCTAGATTGCAATCTTAGTTTCTTGCTTGTTCTTAGTTTGCTTGCAGGAAATAGACCTTCATGGTCAGGTTGATCGTGCTCCCGCGTGGTCAATAACCTCTCGGAGTTGGTTTAGCGATTGCTAAGGCGCGACATCCTCGCACGTTCTTAGTCGGATCATCAAAGTAGACTTCCACCAAAATGATAGCCACCATCTCATCGAAAGACAGGACACCTTTGCCTCTATCAAAAATTAATAATGGTTGTTTTGTAGTAATTGTAACAGTAGCAACGGTAAAGTAAATACGCAAAGCACAATATGTGAAAAGATCGTAGGCAATGGATCAGTGATGGATAATTATGTTTGATGCAATTCATCATGTAATAGTTATAACATAGGGTGACACAGAACTAGCTCCAGTTCATCAATGTAATGTAGGCATGTATTCTAAATATAGTCATACATGCTTATGGAAAAGAACTTGCATGACATCTTTTGTCCTACCCTCCCGTGGCAGCGGGGTCCTATTGGAAACTAAGGGATATTAAGGCCTCCTTTTAATAGAGTACCGGACCAAAGCATTAACACATAGTGAATACATGAAGTCCTCAAACTACGGTCAAACTTTAGGGTTGTTGGAACATAACACATAATAGGTGAATATAGACTTGCAAGATAGGATCAAGAACTCACATATATTCATGAAAACATAATAGGTTCAGATCTGAAATCATGGCACTCGGGCCCTAGTGACAAGCATTAAGCATAGCAAAGTCATAGCAATATCAATCTCAGAACATAGTGGATACTAGGGATCAAACCCTAACAAAAACTAACTTGATTACATGGTAAATCTCATCCAACCCATCACCGTCGAGCAAGCCTGCGATGGAATTACTCACGCACGGTGGTGAGCATCATGAAATTGGTGATGGAGGATGGTTGATGATGATGACGGCGACGAATCCCCCTATCCGGAGCCCCGAACAGACTCCAGATCAGCCCTCCTAAGAGGTTTTAGGGCTTGGCGGCGGCTCCGTATCGTAAAACGCGATGAAACTTCCTCTCTGATTTTTCTCTCCGTGAAACGGAATATATGGAGTTGGAGTTGAGGTCGGTGGAGCATCAGGGGGCCCACGAGACAGGGGGCGTGCCCAGGGGGAGGGGGCGCGCCCCCCACCCTCGTGGATAGGGTGTGGGCCCCCTGGCCTTGATTCTTTCGCCAATATTTTTTTATATTTTCCAAAAGTTATCTCTGTGGATTTGTAGGTCACTTCGAGAACTTTTGTTTCTGCACAAAAATAACACCATGGCAGTTCTGCTGAAAACAGCGTCAGTCCGAGTTAGTTCCATTCAAATCATGCAAATTAGGGTCCAAAACAAGGGCAAATGTGTTTAGAAAAGTAGATACGTTAGAGACGTATCAGCACCTCGCCTAAAGGTGAGTGCCAGAAGATATCCGTGGAGTTGAACTCAATGATCAGCGCCTGATTGATAGGCGTGGATGTACGCGGTTCAGAACCTATGGCCGGAGACGAGTCCGAGGTTCCAATGACACAAGCCTCGTTCAAGGTCAAATCTGTGTTCGGCTCTACCGTTGAGTCTGCAGTTTCCGTGGCGGGGTTGAGCTTCCTGTCTTCGGACGATGCGATCTGTTCTGGATCTAGGGCCAGAGCAGTTACAGGCGCTATCTCCTGAGTGTTGCTAGATGAAAGATTTAGGTCATGTTCATCATGGTGGCAGGGGGCAGCCGTCAGGGGCTCGAATCCGTCGAAGATCAAGTCTCCATGGATATTGGCCACAAAATTCAGGCTCCCAAATCTGACCTGATGGCTAGGGGTGTAGCCGTCAATCTGCTCTAGATGGCCAAGCGAGTTGGCCCGCGGTGCGAAGCCGCCGAATATGAAGGTCTATCCAGGGAGGAAGATCTCCCCCTAGACTGTGTTGTTGTAGATGATTGATGGAGCCATCAAGCCTTTCTGGTGACGACGCATTGGAACTCTCAATGAAAGCACCAATGTCGGTGTCAAAACCGCCGGATCTCGGGTAGGGGTTCCCAAACTGTGCGTCTAAGGCTGATGGTAACAGGAGGCGGGGGACACGATGTTTACCCAGGTTCGGGCCCTCTCTATGGAGGTAATACCCTACTTCCTGCTTGATTGATCTTGATGAATAAGAGTATTACAAGAGTTGATCTACCATGAGATCGTAATGGCTAAACCCTAGAAGCTAGCCTATGATTATGATTGTTGTTATCCTACAGACTAAACCCTCCGGTTTATATAGACATCGAAGGGGGCTAGGGTTACACAAGGTCGGTTACAGAGAAAGGAATATACATATCCGAATCGCCAAGATTGCCTTCCATGTGAAGGAGAGTCCCATCCGGACATGGGACGAAGTCTTCTATCTTGTATCTTCACAGCCCAACAGTCCGGCCCATGTATATAGTCCGGCTGTCCGAGGACCCCTTAATCCGGGACTCCCTTAGACGGCCCAACGAATGTCATGCAGCTGCGTCTCCGGCCCGCCCAGGACGAAAAACCCATTTTCTATCATGATTTTTTGTCATAGAAGTAGGATCTCACCACATCTATGATGATACCGAGTTTCGTCACAATTATTGTCATAAGTATGACAGAAAAAAATTCATTCGGCCCAAAATGTCACGGATGTGTCTTTTTTTTTGTAGTGTGCCCTTCCCAAGGATAGGACACAAGAAGCCAAGGCCTACAAAGTTAAGAGGAAGATACCGACTGGAATCTTTAAGAAGTACAATCCACTCGGCGACCCATTCCACTCGGATATCCCAATTCCACTCGACCGGTGTTATTTCACTCGGACGACAAGAAACCACTCGGAAAATAGAAGACCTAAGGTCACCTCTGAATGGAAATGGACAGACATTCACTACGAAGCCATTAATATCATTAATACGGGCGTTACCAGTAACGCTCATGACTTAACTCTCATTGAACCCCTGTGTAACTAAGGGTTGTGAGGGGCCGACACACTCTCTATAAGCCACCCTGCCCCTCCAGCACAAGGTTTCACACCCCTTGTAACTTCAAAACACTTCAATCGACAAAGCCTCCCGAGGCACCGAGACATAGGGTTGTTACCTTCTCCGTGAGGGGCCTGAACTCGTCAACCTGTGTGTCCACAATCTCGCCGTAGCTAGGGCCTGACCTCTACTCCTACGTACCCCCTACTTCTACTATCAGACTCATTCCCACGACATGGGCTCTCCGAAACAACATAATTCATAGCAACATGAATGATAAGAAAATCATGCTCACTTATATAACACTATAGATTTTATTAAAAAGGTATAACTCACATTCTACGCCGCTCTTATACGTAATCTTTGAATCGAAATTTCAATGTTGATCGATGTCTGGCTCAACTCGTGCGAGGAAAGTGGATGGTGAAAATATATTGTATTATGACACGTGGGACCAAAAGTAGAAACTAAGAAAAGAAGAGTTAACGATGGAGCAAATTTTAGTTTCCTTAGAACTGATAACGTCGCTCGTGCTCATGCTTCGAACAGTCTTCATGTACGCCTACTCTGCGGAATACCACCCACAAGGGTACCTGACATGCATACTCCCAATCAAAATATTGAGGTGTTTGCATTAATTCCAACAAGGTATAATCTGAAGCAAACCATATGAGTGAGAGTAAACCTGATTGTTTGTCATGCATGGCGGGGGTTTGGTCATGGCTTGCAAATCCCTGTCCTTCAAATACATTCTTAAAAAAACTTTTCTCAAGCCCGGTCTCGTCCCGAATACAAGTCAAAGCCCAAAAGCTTGCCCTGAACATAGATTTTCAATGCTTCATGTGGAAGGTCGTCCTGACAACTTCAAAAAACAGAAGCTCAAGCCCAGCCTGAATTATCTTTTGAGCTACAAAACTAGGCCTTGAGTCCGAGCCATGACAAGTCCTAGCCATTTTTTGGGTCGGGCTACCCATGCGTGGGTTTAAGTCACACTTTGGAAAAGCACCAATAGATTTGAGAACCCCCTCATGATAAGCAAGATGAAGTATGCCGATTCTACATATTTAGGATGCCATATCAACCTTACATGAGAGAGAATCCACATGACTCTAGTTCATGCCATACTTTTTAGTCATGTGCTTTGAGAATTCTTAAAACACATGACTCATATCAAAAATGGTGTTTGTCAATGCATGCTCCTTTTTTGTACTTGCAAGGCTATGACTCAGAGTTACAATCTATTCCATCTAGAAGGCAGAAGCAATGGCTTGTTTAATCTTCTATTACAATAATTAGACGCCAAGCTTATACTTTCAGATGCCATGACGAACCTTCAAGATCCATAAACCATGACAATTTCCTTGTTTTGTTCAAACTTTTGGCTTCCTATAACAAGGAGGTGAAAGATGCTCATCAAAATTCAAAGTGCACCTCCCATTTTGTTCAATGGGAATTCTTTTTTTCCTTTCTCAGAAGGTAAAAGGCGATAGTTAGACAAGAAACTGGTAATTTCGTGTAATGATTGACAAAGCTCCTGATGAATAAACAAAGACGAGAAAATGGTGTTGGTCCTTTGATTTGCCAACAATGAAGGTATTTTAAAGCGTTTCCTTGATGTTGTTCATATCAATTACATTAGTTCTATTGACTATCAAGGTGTTAAATTGCAATGCCCTAACAAATAATAGCTAAAATATGCAAGATATCAAAGGCAAAGACTATGGCGTGTCAAGTACTATGAGAGAGATGAGTAATGGAACGAATGCTTTGATTACCATGGAGTGCCCTTATGCCTATAATGTTCATTTTATGGCTTGTTGGCTATAGCTGGCTCTTGTTGCAGCATCAAGGGAGCTACATGAACTTCACAAAAAATTCGACATGTAAATTTCATCAACAATGTTGTTCACGCGTTACTAGCAAATCAAGCTGCCGACATTGGTAGTTAAATTGAATTGGGGAGATTGGTACACCAAAATGGTCAAATCATACAGGCTCTAAGAAATGACAATAAACACTAGATGAAGTTCCCATTCAAGTGCATTTTGGATCTTGAGGAAAATTCTTGATGCTACAATTAAAATCCCACGAAGTATATTGATTTGGTCTCGAAATATTCTTGAGGAGATCCTAGAGTCACCATCAAGATAATTGTCTATTTTGATTTTTTGTTATTTCCTATCTCATGGAGAAGACTGTGAAAATCACAAATGTCTTGTGTCATACACTTTAGAAGAAATATTTTGATATTTTGAATGCAGTAGATTCAGTTTTGATGGCAAAAGTTGGTACTGAGATGGTCAAAACCGCTTATAGAGGAGGTGAAGTATTTTTAATGCCCCTTTTCCTCCACCACTGCAGTAGAATAACATTCACAATTAGATTATTAAAATATATGAAACAGTTGTAATTCATAGGTATGTTGATGTGAATAAGTCTTCAAACAAACATGATAACACTACAATGCTTCATCATTACAAAATATATGTGTTCAGTGTGGTTAAAAATTAACAATTGGTTGAACTAAACGACCGATCAAGTTAGCAACTTAGCATACTACATAGCTTCTGACACTATGCACATCCTTGGGATCCAAGCCATGAGTAATTTTATGCGTCAAAGATTTGCATGCTTGTGCAAAAGTTCTATCTGATGAATTTCAATTCATGATGAGATCAATTGGAGTCACAACTTCTACACTTCTAGTTAGATGTTTGCAACCACATACTCTTGAAATATTTTCCATCACTTGTCCTTGTACTAGTTAAAACATGTACATTTTCTATCCATTCATTGGTTGATATATTATTGTGGTTATTCATCATTCTCTCGGTGCCAATGGCAACCATAGAGCAAAATATTTTGAGTGTCTAGCAATAAAGCACCTTAAAACAATGGGTCATAAATTTCTTCAATCTTAGATGGTTGTTAATTTGAGAAGGAACTAGTTGTAAAGCTCAACATTTGTGAGATTGTTGACTTGTTCATCAATGGGCTAAGAGAAGGTTCCATTTTGCTCACAACATTTCAAATACACAAGATCATATTAAGTGTGGCAACATTCCTTCATGCTAATGTGCGCACATGTAATGGATGGTGTGGGGTTACATTTTATTATCGCAGAACTTGCTCAACAAGACACTCACATTGTACAATGTTAATTTGATTCCTAAAAGGAAGTCATAACATATTTACATGTGCATCTGTCAAAATACAGTAAATATAAGCAAATTATACCATATGTACACACGTTAATATAAACAGACCATAACATATTTACATATGCATTTGTTAAAAAAACAATAATTGTAGTCCTCATTCAACTGCCCGAAATAATGAAAAATGTTCCAGCGTTGAAACTTATCAAGATGCAACTTTGAAGCAAACGTCTGATCACTTTCTTAAAATTACATGATTGTAAAATGGGGAAGGAAATGGCTGCAAAGTTCAACATTGGCCCACACTGCCTTGGAGATGATCGAGCATATCCTGGGCCTGCCGAAGGAAAGTAACTTCATATTGTTTGTCTGCTGTGGAGGGGATGGACGGAGACAAACCAAAAGCGACATGGTGAAATGCGTCCATCTCCTTCAGAATATTCAAGCCAGCCGAATGCCATGTTTTCTGAGTGGACACCTCATCACGCCCTTGTGCAACATTTGACAAGTGTTGTCCAACTACAATGTATAGCACCTCCACCCGAATGGGTGCAGATCAACGTCGATGCCGCTTTCATGAGCATGTGGAAAGGAGGATGGAATGTATTGCTCGAGATGAAGGAGGCAATGTCATCTTTGTAGTTGCAGTTAGTTTATCAGGTCTATCCAAGGCTCTACATGTAGAAGCGGTGGCCCTTAAGCATACCACCAGGCTTGCAGAAGAGTACGCTATGGGCCGTGTTTTTTTACCACTAACTGCCTCTTGATGGGATCAATTCATCATCTGAAATATGCCCTAGAGGCAATAATAAAGGTGCTATTTTATATTTCCTTATTTCATGATAAGTGTTTATTATTCATACTAGAATTATATCAACCGGAAACTTGATACATGTGTGGATACATAGACAAAATATTGTGTCCCTAGTAAGCCTCTACTAGACTAGCTCGTTGATCAAAGATGGTTAAGTTTCCCAACCATAGACATGTGTTGTCATTTGATAAATGAGATCACATCATTAGGAGAATGATGGGACAAGACCCATTCATTAGCTTAACATTATGATCGTTCAGTTTTATTGCTATTGATTTCTTCTTGTCAAATACACATTCCTCCGACTATGAGATTATGCAACTCTCGGATACCGGAGGAATGCCTTGTGTGCTATCAAACATCACAACGTAACCGGATGATTATAAAGATGATCTACAGGTATCTCTGAAGGTGTTTGTTGGATTGGCATAGATCGAGATTAGGATTTGTGATTCCAAGTATCAGAGAGGTATCTCTAGGCCCTCTCGGTAATACACATCATAAGAAGCCTTGCAAGCAAAGTGACTAATGAGTTAGTTGCAGGATGATGTATTACAGAACAAGTAAAGAGACTTGTCGGTAACGAGATTGAACTAGGTATGAAGATACCGATGATCGAATCTCGGGCAAGTAACATACCGATGACAAAAGGAATAATGTATGTTTACATTGCGGTTCGACCGATAAAGATCTTTATAGAATATGTGGGAGCCAATATGAGCATCCAGGTTATGCTATTGGTTATTATCCGAAGAGGTGTCTCGGTCATGTCTACATAGTTCTTGAACCTGTAGGGTCCACAAGCTTAACGTTTGATGACGATATTGTATTATATGAGTTATGTGATTTGGTGACCGAATATTGTTTAGAATCCCGGATGAGATCACGAACATGACGAGGAGTCTCAAAATGGTCGAGAGGTAAAGACTGATATATAGGACGATGGTATTCGGACACCGAAAGTGTTTCGGGAAGCACCAGGTACTTACCGGGTCACTGGAAGGGGTTCCGGGCACCCCCGGCAAAAGATATGGGCCCTATGGGCCAAGAGGGGAAACACACCAGCCACAAAGGGGATGGTGCGCCCCCCATATGGGCTGGCCAAATTGGAGAAGGAAAGGGGAAGGAGGAAAGGAAAAAGGGAATAGGATCCCCCTCCCCCCTCTTCCCTTCCTACCCCGAATAGGAATAGGAGAGGGGGGTTGGCTGAATTGTGAGAGGAATCCAAGTAGGATTTCTCCTACTTGGGGCGCCCCCTTGGCTGCCTCTCCTCTCCTCCAACCTATATATATGTGGGGAGGGGGGCGCCTACAACATAGAACAACAACTGTTAGCCGTGTGCACCCCCCCTTCATAGTTTACACCCCGGACATATTGTCGTGGTGCTTAGGTGAAGCCCTGCGCGGACACTTCACCATCACCGTCACCACGTCGTCGTGTTGACTGAACTCATCTACTTCCTTGACACCTTGCTGGATCAAGAGGGGGAGGAACGTCATCGAGCTGAACGTGTGCAGAACTCGGAGGTGCCGTACGTTCGATACTTGATCGGTCGGAGCTAGAAGAAATTCGACTACATCAACCGCGTTGTCTAACGCTTCCGCTTTCGATCTACGAGGGTACGTGGACACACTCTTCCCCTTTCGTTGCTATGCATCTCCTAGATAGATCTTGCGTGAGCGAAGTAATTTTTTCGAAATTGCATGCTATGTTCCACAACATATCACCATTCACCAGTCTATTATTTTAGACACTGACTGTGCTTTCGTACACTCTTTCCTTGTGAATGAGAAGCTTGACATGCCCCCTCTGGTTGCTCTGATGAATGAGGCTCTCAGTATCTCTAGGATGATCCAAAATTTTAACATTTCAAAGATAAATCGCATTGCTAATGGGGTGGCACATGACATTGCTAAGTTTAGCCTAGTACTAGGTCCGATGGGATTCTTGTTAATTCTGTTCCGTCCTGCATGATGTATGATGTAACAAATGATTGTAAAAACATTTGTTTGGATTAATTAATATACGGGGTCTTTTTTCACAAAAAAATGTCACATATAGGTCCAACAAAACTGCTGCACACACGACACCTTAGTGCCCGATCTTTGCGCGACCAGCACATCCAGCGGTCGTTGCCCTTTCAATTGTATGAATGACCGGTTGGATTTTACCATCGTGCAGGTACCGTGTGTCCTCTGTCGTTCACATGGCACCACTCTAGGTCCAAAGCTTAGTGAAGTTTCCATTTTACCAACAACATTTTAAATACACAAGAGAGCACATTAAGCGAGGCAACACACATTCATGGTAATGTGTACACATGAGATGGTTGGTGCGGGTTACCTTTTTTGTGTGCTAATGAAACAAAAATATTAATCAACCGGAGTGATTACAATCTCGTTGTCACAACACGCCAGCATCATCAATGGTAGAACGTAACCACACAACAGTTTTCGGCAATGTTCTACCCATCAGCGCAAGAGAATGGCTGACTTTATTTTGGACTTTCATTTCATGGTGGTTACATTTGAGTGTCACAAAGAACCCGTACAATGTGATGCGCAAACACGGACAATGCTTATTTGATTCCTAAAAGCAAACCATAACATATTTACATATGCATTCATTAAAAACACAATAAAGACAGACGCATCATAACATATTTACACACAATAAATACATAAACAAACCATAACATATTTAGATATGCATCCGCTAAAAATACGACATATGATTCCTCATTCAACTGCCCAAAAATAACCAAACAAAGTGAGGAAACACAAAACATGCCATGGCCCCACCTCCAGTACTTTGTGCCATGTTTGGATCTCCCATGACCAGCACACATGAATCACGCTGCGGTCCACTGCTGACTGCCCCCCTCCAATAACCATTTTCCTGAGAAGAAGAGAAGATGCCCACGCTCCAATAATAATCACCCCTATACAAAACGTCAAAACCCCTAAACCCCAGTCCAAAATCCCAGCCAGCCACCTCCGCGCCCCCCCATCCATCCCCCCAGGCCCCACCAAAAGCCGCCGCAAGCCCCACCCCTGTTTTAAAAACCACACAAACCCAACCGCGGCCACCCCCCTCCTCGCCCTCCCGTTCACTCGGC